>NC_056577.1:466969-534469 GCF_018340385.1 Cyprinus carpio
TATTACGTATTGCTAAGTGGACTGGTGAACAAGCAAATCAAAGATGTTTTGGAAAGTAAGTCTTATTATGGAGAAAATGTGACTGGTGATATCTTTAATAAAACCAGCCCAAAAAATGTGTTTTTATGATAATTTTGTTGCATGATTGAACACTATACTCAGGTAGAACCATATAGTGTTAGTTTAGAGTCACTGGGATACTGTTATAGTTTCTTTATTAAATATTTTGACTTTTTATTTTAGTTTTCTATCTTAATTTTTAAAAGTAATTTTGGGGTGGTTGTCACTTATGTAATATTGTTTGTTTGTTTGTTTTGTGTGCCTGTTTTTATGTAGGTTTTAATTTTTATCTATATGGTTTCTATTTTATTCCACAATATGACAAATATTTTTGTTAAAGTAAATTAAATTAAAAAAGCTTCCTTGCCCAATGTCTAATATATATATTTTGTAATATTTTATTCCACTCTAATGTTTATTTTTTCAAGTTTTTTCAAGTTTCTAGGTGTATGTTTCTAGGTCTATATGTCTATATATATATATATATATATATATATATATATATATATATATATATATATATATATATATATATATATATATATATATATATATATATATATACATATATATATATATATATATATATATATATATATATATTATATACATTATACATACATATATATATATATATGTATATGTATGTGTGTATGAGATATAAAATTTAACAGGAGTATACATTTTCTAAATAAATTACTAAACTAAAATACTACTAAATTAGTTATTAGTAGTGTAAATGTTTGGTTTTCCTGTTCCTTATGGACTGTAGTCTTATTCTTTTGTTTGTATGTCTTTAACAGGATCCAGGCCAAGATTCCCGGAGCAAAGCCAAAGACAGAGTGAAGAAAGTTAGCTAGTGTGTTATTTCCGTGCACGAGAAGTGATGGTGGAAAAAAACCAAAGCGAAAAGGGAAGGACAGGGGGAAACAGGGGAATCGTGTTTTGGTTTTGGGACACCCAAAGCCCCTTTAGACGATGGGCCCCCCAAAAAATTGTAAACAAAAACCTTTTTGTTACCACCCCCCCTTCCCCCTCACCCCCCCACAGGGTTTGGGCAGTTGGTTAAAGCGGTTAAACTGAAGGAAATGCAAAAAAAACCTTTTTTAAAAAAAAAACACCTTTATTCCAGGGTTTTTCTCTTCAACACGCAGAGGGTCATTTCCCCCACTCTTTTTCACCAAAGTAGGATCTAAGTTCTTTTTTCCATTGTTCGGAAAAGTCAACCGCAAAGGCTTTTTTACCTAAAACAAACCATTTTTTAACCAGGGGGGAATTTGGTAGGGTCGAGGGAACAAAAACACAGTTTGTGGCCCAAAAGGGGGGAAGGAAAAAGGGGGAAATAAGGACCAGGGGAAAATCCAACATTGTTTTTTTTTTTTTTTTTTTTTTTTTTTTTTTTTTTTTTTCATTTGTGTTTTTTAATATTGTCAGGTTCCAGGTGGGAACAAAGCGTTCACCTCATTTTTTTGGGAAAGGGTGGGCCAACTTTTGGAATTCCCATTGTCAGGTTATTGATAAAAAGGGGAGGGATCGTGAGTGGGGAAACTTTGGGTTTTGGTTTACGAAAGGGTCCCCTTTCACAAAAAAAAAAAAGTCATTTTTGTTTTTTTTAGGCTTCTTTTTTTTTTTTTTCCCCCCATTTCGGGTTTTTTTGCTTTTTTTTTTTTTTACCGTGGGCGTGCTTGGCTTTAGACACCTCACAGCGTTGTTTGTTTGTTGTTAACTGTGTTAAAAACAAGTTTGAATTGGCACAGTGTTTTTTTCCCATGTTGGTGTTTGAGGAAGGTGGGGAAGGATTTTGGCGTTTCCTAAGTCTTCTTGTTTTTTGGGGGCCCACGAGGGTTTTTTTTAAGGGGAGCAAGTGTTCATTTTTCGGAAAAAACATAAAAAAACCCCTTTTCTTTGCTTTCAAAAAAGGGGATTAAATCTGGTATAAATGGGCATTCTTGCAAACCCAAGCTATTCAATGGTTTTTTTTAAACGCCGGGTTTTTTAGGAAACAAAAAAAAAATTAAAAAAAAAAAAAAAATTAAAAAAAAATAAAAAAACCAAACCCAAAACGGGTCTAGGGGGACTGTATTGCTTGGTGTTGGGCGGGCCTAATCACCCTTCCTAATTCATGTTTCAACACAATTCCAAAATCCATGTTTCGCAAGAATTTTGCTGTTTTTTTTTTTTTCTTTTCCATCGTGGATTCGAAAAATTTTTAACCTTTTGGGGAAAGGGAAAAAAAACGGGGGGGGGTGGACCATGCTCTAAAAAAACTTTTGTTTTCAAAAGCACTGTTTTCCTTCTTCATGCCCAAAGTGGGGGGGTTTGTCCTTTTTTGTAACTGATTTAATTCAGTTTTAAATGAAACATTATGCTGAAGGGACTGTTTCTGTGAAAAATGGCCTTGTTGGAGAGGACATAAAGCCGATTAAATACAATTAAAGGCTTGTAGGGGGACAAAAACCTACATGAGGTTTGGTTGCCTGAAAATTGAAGGTTTTTTGTATTGTTGATTTAGAGGTAGCCGTTGTGTCAACATTTGTTTTAAACTTTGGCGCAATCCCAGTGGTGCTGTGTGGAAGGGTGGGGATTTGTTTTCTGACTGGTTATTTTTGGCAAATGGGTTCCTTCTTTTCCAGAGAACTGTTGATATTTCAAAAAAAAAATTCCCAGATGGTACCTGTAAAATGAACAGTGCCCTCCTTTACAGTCTCCCCCCCCACCAATTCGGTATTAAAGGGGGGGGGACGGTTTTAAACATTTTGTTTTTTTTATCCTAACGTATTTAATGAGGGGAACCAAAAAAACCAACCCGGGGTTATTTCTGGGGGGAACAAAAAAAAATCTGCATTTTTTTTTCGGGAAACGTAGGCTGAGGGGCGTCTAGGTTAAACCGCACCAAGTTCAGGCTTCTTAAGGTTGAAGAATCCCAAGAGATGCTTTTAACTTATATTCCGGTTTTCTCAAAAATTTTAAATGGATCCTTTAAAAAAAAAAAGTGAGATTTGGGATGATTTCGAACAACATCTTCTGGAAAAAAAAACTGATAGCTATATATACTATATAAATAATATATACTAATATATATTTTTTTTTTTAAATGTAAAAAATAAATTTCGATATAAATAAATTGCAATTTTTTTTATTGTAAATTAAATAATAAAAGGACCAAAAACCACTGCATTGTTTTAGTTAAATTAAAAAACAAAGCTTCTCATATACAACTAAAAAAACTTAAATTATTGGGAAAGCCAGACGGTGTTAGTTTGCATTTTTTTTAGTCATAATGCATTTAAAAACTTTTTTTTTTAATCGAATTCATTTGTGATACAATATCAATTTCTTCCTGTTTTATATGCAAAAACCTGAATTTTCAGCATCAGTACTCCAGGGGGTCTTTTTCAAGTGTCCACACACATCTCCACAATTCTCAAGAAAAATTAATTTTTTTTTTCAATATTGGGGCTGAAATAAATTATTTTTTCTTAATCAAGGTATTAAAAAAAGTGTTTCAGAGCTAGGTTATTTTTTGTGGGAAAGGGAAAATCTCAAAATGTTTTTTTTTTTTTTGAGGAAAACAAAAAAAAAAAAAAACACTGCAAAGATTAGTAACCAAAAAATAACTCCGGCGGGACAACTTTAGTGTAAAGAGCAACTTTGGAGGGGGGGGGGGGGCCTTTTTTGTTTTTTAATAGTTTTCTCCCCATTTTCCTAAAATACCAACCGCAAAAACAAAAAAGTCATGTGTTGGGTTTTGTTTCTAAACGCCAACTGGAAAACTCATATCAGTCTTCCTCTGTCCCCCTCTTTGCCTCATCCATTTGCGTTTGTGTGTGTGTCAGAGGAGAAGAGAAGTATAAAGTGATGGTGTCCTGTGTTTTGGGGTTTTTGCTTTTTTGTTGATCAATTTGGAATGAAAATAGATTAGGGTCGTGCCGGTTGTGGGTTGAAACAGATGCATTATGTGCCAAAGGTGTCTCGTTAGGCAGCGCGAAAGCAGATAAAAATAGGGCCGGGGACCGCCGATTAAGGCGTGTCACACAATGACAACTGGGATTAAATCGGAGATGGGATGTAGAACTAAAAGAAAAGATCGGGCAATTGTGGGCTATTAAATTGAAGTAAAGTCAGTAATTGACGGGAGGGAGTGCAGTGGACGGTGCACGTTTAGGTGGTGCAAGACACTAGCGGTCCCTTCTAGTCGCGCACAATCTGAGTCTTCGCCTTGAATAGGCACTAGATTGCTTTCCGTTGCTGGGGACAGCTATTTGGCTGCTATGAAGGGCCGCTTTTCATCTCATTTGGGCCACACGGGGGCCTTCACTGCCTGCTCTTACAATTCCATCCATACATGTCGGATTGCTATTTTAGCTTACTGGGATAAAATTAGAAGTTTTACATCAAAATGGGGGGTATGGCGGGGGGCTTGCTCTACAGGGAGTACATTCATATAGGCAAAACAAAATTAAAAAAAAAAACGGGGACATAATCTTTGTATTCGTGGAACCTTTGTTTTCTAGTTTGTAATTCCTGAGAGGTTTTGTTATTGGGGGAACACCACCCCAACAAAAAACAGGGGGCAATAAATAATGAGGAAAGGGGGGGGGGGGAAGGAAAATAAACCAAAGGGAAAAAGGGAAAAAGACCAAAACAAAAAATAGGGACACCAGGCAAGTCCTCTGGCTGCCAAAGGTTGCTTTTGATATTGAAGAGAAATTGGTCAAAATGTGGGTGGAAATTTAAACAAAATTTTTTCCAAAAAATACGTGGACCTTACGGCACCCCCTTGTTTGATGCCACCGTTCAGAGCCGATTAGATTCTTCTTTCCCCAAAAAAAAAAAAAATGGATTCTTTTAAAAATATATGATACGGGACAATACCAGGGGCCGCAGCCAATCCACTCCGGCATCCCCCACAAAAAAAATACACAACACCTTTTGCACAAACACACTCTCGATGTGGTTGCTAAGAACTTGCACGAAAAACTTATGTTCGTTTTTTACACAAACCACTGAGGATTTCTTTGAAGGGAATCATGCCCACTAAAACCACCCCCCCATAAAATTTTTTACTTGGGTAAAATAACAGTGTTTCTCTGGCCACAAAAAAAACCAAACGTGTCCCAAAAACCAAACTTGGAAAAAAAAACCATAATTTTCAAATGCATTGTTTTCCACCGGGATCCAGAACCAGACCCCCAGACTTAGCACTTGTTGGGGGGGGGGGGGGGGGGGGGTGGGGGGGGGGGGGGGGGGGGGGGGGGGGGGGGGGGGGGGGGGTCTTGGCTCACCACCTTTTCAAGGGGGAAAGGTCGGCCTAGTCATGTAATAAAAAAAGCGTGAGAAAAACCAGGGACAAGTTCTTATAACATGGACTTCTACTGCTTCTGTGGATGTCAGGACAGGCTGTGGGAGAGAGCAGGAGTGGATATATGCCATGCATTGGAAGCAGATATTCTTGGGTTTCTTTAATTTTCCTGTTGGACAATGCTGGACAAGATAAATTTGGAACAATGATGCTAAAAGGGTTTGTACAAGGGGGGGGACTTTCTTCACACAAAAAAAAAAACCCACACCAACCAACCACCACAACCACCACACCCAACACAACCCAACACAACCCACACACCCAACACAAAACAACACACCCCACACCACAAAACAACACTTTTTCTGTTTGTCCATTTGGGTTTTGAAAAACCTACGCTTTTCAGGAATAAAGGGGTTTATTTTTATTTGGGGTTCCCCCCCGCCACTTTTTAGGTTTGTTGTGTTGTGTGTTTTGTTTATTTTTCGAAAATAGGGACTACTTAGCATAAAAACAATGTCGAGCAATAGGCTGATTTAATAGGTTTTTGGCACAAATGGCACAAACTTTTTTTCTGGTTAGCCATGGGGACAGTTTTAAAAAATGCTTTTTTTTTTTTTTTGGCCGTGAAGGACAATTTCATTTTTGTTTTAGGACCAAAAAACCTGGGGAAAAGGTTTCCCCACCATTCCCACCCTGGTCCCCAACTTTAGAAAAAAAAAAAAAAAAAACCCATTCGGGATTTTTTCCCATTGGGCGTTTTTGGATTGATTTGAGCAAATTAAAACTTTTTTGGGGAAGTTTTAGGTGGTTTGATTTTTTATAAAAAACCCCACTTTAGGATTAACTTAAAAGTTAGCGGTTTGGAAAAAAAGTAAGGGGCCATAACACTTTCACTCAAGGTTATAAACAAAATGTTTTTTCTTAATTGGCGGGCAGGGGGGGGACGGGCCCGGGCAACCCACCAAAATTCGGCGGATTGAAAAATCAATTTGCGGTCGGGGAATCTTTGGGATAAAAATCGAAAATTTTCTTATTTTTGAAGTCTGGTTTCAAAACCCCAAGTTTTCGCAACAGGGGGGGGGGAGTCTGGAAATCGTCATCTTTTTTAAAGGATTTCAACGAATTCTGAAAAAATTTTTTTAAGGGGGGGGACCTTCTAAAGATGCGGCCTTCAATGTAACAGTTTGTTTTAATTTGTTTAAGTTGGTCTGAATTAATGTTGATTACCCCTTTTTTTTTGCTATAATTCTGCTTGGTGGTGAAAAAAAAGTTAACTGATGGAAAGGTAACGTTTTTCTAGAAAAACCTTTTCGTGTTTTTTGGTGGTTGTTAACTTGAGTGGCTGCAGTTTTTTTTCTAAGGGGGTTTTTCCTTTTTCCCAAAAGCCGAAGTTTTGTTTTTTTTTTTTCTTTCTTTTTTTGCTGGTGTTTGGGGTTGGGGGCTAAGGGGTGTTTTTCTGGGGCTGGGGTATTAGGGTTTTTGGGGTTCGGGTTTGCTTCTTTTTTTGTATTAGGAAGGGAAGGGGGGCCTTTTAAAATTTTGTAGTTGTTTTCACTTTCTTGTTTGTCAAAAGGGGGGGAAGCTTACTGTGGTTTAAAGGGGACCCTTACATAAGGGACCTTTTTTGGGCAAACCCCATAATTGTGTTTGGGGGCCCCACCAGTTGGGTTTTTTTGTCCAGGGTGGCCTATTATAATTATTAAAAATGTGACTTGTGTGGTTTTTGATATTGGAGTATTTTGTACCCATCTATGAACCAAAATGTAACTTGGAGTCGGATTTAGTTTAAAAGGTAAAATCCTTATTGAATGATTTAAGGACACTTTATACAAACCCTGGTTATATTGCCACTCGTGTAACTTCCGGTCGCATTGAGCTTTCCTGCAACTGTAGGGTTAGCTGTGGGTGTGCATGCCCCAGTTTTACATGTTCTGAGTCTTTAC
The DNA here is from genome assembly GCF_018340385.1 of Cyprinus carpio. Classification (NCBI taxonomy): domain Eukaryota; kingdom Metazoa; phylum Chordata; class Actinopteri; order Cypriniformes; family Cyprinidae; genus Cyprinus; species Cyprinus carpio. The sequence continues at coordinate 474,278 of NC_056577.1, forward strand.
ATTCCAGGGGCTTGTTAAATTTTTTCCCAACACTAACTTCCCCACAGGTGCTCTGGTTTCGAGATGTTTGTAGACAGAGCCTCACCGCCAGCGGGGCATCTAAGCCCATTATTGACCTTGCCCTATATATAGACTACCAGAGGTCGTAAAAAACAAAAACGTGCCAAAAAAAATTTACATCAATACAAGGCTTACAGAACCTGATTAATTATAGTTACAATTATGCACCAACAGATACCACACACACAGAGGGTCGAATTAGTCCAAAACGGGGAAAATTCATGTTTATCCAAATCAGTAAAATCACAATGTATATCCAATCTATCCAGTATATATTATTTATATCTATAGACATCTAGATAGAGGATACATATATAAAGATATAAGTAGATACCCACCAAAATACAAAAACCAGGTTTATATACAATTTTTATCCCTAATTGTATAGGTGTCAGAATTGAAAATCCAATCAACATTAAATGAAGGGCTATGATTAACCATTAGGAATTTAAAAGGGCCACCATAAAAAGGGGCGGAACAGTTAATTTTGCAGTTTTTTTGGGGATTTATTTCGATAAATAATAAAAAAAAACTCAATCTCCAGCAGGTGGGCAATGTATAAGGCTGTTGCTTTCTTGGAATGGGCAGCTAGGGCTGACTTCCCTCAGGGATTTGTGACCTCAGTGGAAAAAAAAAACCTTCACCTCGGGTAAAACTTTAAATAAGAGCGTGTTTGTTTCTGCTTTCCAATTCTCGCTTCCTGGTCCCACACTGTCATTTTCAGGATTCCTGTGCGTGAAGTGGTGATATAGGGGGACGAGACAACAAGAAAAAAGAGAGAGAGAAAATTACGGTCCGGTACTCTGACGGATGAGTGTATTATTTGTAGTGATTTGTACTTCGGGAAATGGAGATGGTGGAATAGGAAACTCGCGATTTGAGTCATTTGTCCATGAAAAAACCAAGGCTTGCTAATTTCCAATTACTTCTTACATTATTCTTTTCCAATCACTTCAATGAAACACAAGGCCCTGTATTATTTCGTTAACGCATGGTCACCTTTATCTTGTGATTACACAGTGTTTGGACATTTTACCTTCTTTTATTTTTTATGACCAGAACTGTGGTGTTTGTTTGTGTCATCAATAAAAGAAAGCCAATCCCCACAGTGTGCCAAGGGTCCATTTTCCAATCTAATTTATTAAAAATAGGACATTGTGTTTTTCCCCCTTTTTTTTTTTTTTTGTATCTGCCTTTTTTGTTTTTTTTATAGTCTTCTCCTTTCCTTGGGAATTAAAAGATGTGGGATCAATAATGGTCGAATTTCACGATTCCGTAATTCCAGGGAGACTTAGGGTCGGGGAAATGTGTCACTTGGCAGAAGTTTAATTAGGAGACCACCGACTCTGTGGGGGTACAGTTACTAATACCAACCCTCCCCAACCCCATGTCAATTAATAGGCAGGCAAGGGAAATTCAGTTGTTACTCTCGTCCTGTCACAGATTCCCAACAAAAAGAGATAAAGAGCCTGTCTTTAACAATCTCTGTGGTGGCACGGGGGGTTCCATTTATTACCTTGGCCTGTAAATATACAGAAAGTTACACCAAGGGGTTTGATTGAGGTTATTTTTGATTTTATTTTTGAGGTTATTGAGGACTGGCGCAGATGGATCTAACTTTGTGTTCCAAAAAATTATTTTTTGGGAGATTTGACGAGGAAAAAAATGGGGGGGGGGGGGATGGGGGGGGGCTGGAGGGGTGGGATTGGAGATGAAAGCGAGTAGGTTGACTGGTGGAACAATCTGGAAGTTTTAAAACTCAATTGGGGTTCCTGTTGGAACAAAAACAATGGAAAAGAGGTCCATTGAATTGTTAAAAGTCAACATGAAATTTTTCAAAAAATTGCCACTATTTTACTTAATAAAGGGACGTATCCATCGCTGAACGATGGAAGATGCATCTACCTAAGAAACAACATTTAAATAAATAAAGTAAATAATAATAAAAAAAAGGTTTTGGCAGTATGAAATGAGTTCCAAAACTTTTATTAAGGGCTGCAAAAACAGAGCTCTACTACTCTGGAACATAATGTAATGGCCTCTATCCATGGGGGAAATGACTATCATTTAGCTTTTTACAGTTCTAAGACACACAGCCAAAAAAATTAAAGGAATATTCTGGATCAGTACAAAAGTTTTAAATCTCCAATCAACAGCACTTGTGGACTAATGTTGATTACCAAGAATAAATTAACCTTGGCCCACGCTGGTTCTTCTCCTTTTATTAAAAAAAAGCAAAACATCTAAGGTACAGTTCAGACAGTTAAAATATATTTACTGTTTAAAATTTACGGTATTTTTTTTTTTCCCTCAATTCAATTCATGTTAATTTTGATAGAGCAACTTTTCACGATATACAACTTGCAAACAAGCAAGCCTTCACAGAAAATGAATAACAAATGTATCATAAAAAAAGTCATAAAAAAAAAAAGTCATTAATGTGCTTTTCAAAATTGAAAGCTTTCAACCCCCACCCCCCTTTTAAGAAAAAGGAGTCAAAGCCAATTTTTGATTTCTCTTTGTCATGTGTGCCTCTTCTCTTCTTTCTCAGATTTACAAAGCAAGACTACTCTCTGTATTTAACCTGTATGTTGTAAGGGTTGTTTCATAGGTCACAGGATACAGTTGCTTCAGGGCTATCCATTAACGTTAGAACTGCCTCCCTGCCTGTGTGCATGAATGTGTGTGTGTATGGGTGAATTTTCCGTTGATCCCATACATGTTTGTTTATGTGGTCTGAATGCATTGTCCCATCATTGCCTCTGAGTGGGTCTGGTGTATGGGGACACATTTCTCTCATCTAGCTCCCTGCTTTGTCCTGCCGCGCCTCTGCTGCAGTCCAGGGACAGTGACCAGCTCTCTGGTAAATAAGCAAAAACTCTCGATCTGAGTGCGGGACCTTTCTGAAGTCCATTCCAGTGTGGAGCAAGGAGAACCGAGCGTATAAAGGAGAGAGAGACAGAGTCAGCCAGCACTACTGGTGACAACACCGCTAAGAGGGACAAGGAACACGAGGGGACACAGGAGGGACGACACTGGACACAAAAACAATGGAGAGAGAGAGAGAGACCAGGGAACAATGAAAGAGGGAGAGGGAGGGGTCTCTCTTCATAAATATCTTCCTCCCTTGCTGTGTCCTATTTCCATCTTTGAAATCGATTGTACTAATTACATTATTTGCCTCCACAAACTCTCAATCTGAAATGTTACAGAGAAGCAGGGATTGGGGGGAGTGGGGGATGGGCTGAGCTAACGGAGGAAGATCGCGGAGAAGAGAACGAGTGTAAGAGGAAGAAAGGTCTCCAACGGGGACCGGGTCCTGAAATTAGGGCCGAGGCTTACGTTTAAAAAATGTCATAAAACACAAATCCATACTTTATAAAAAACCCTGAGGATTAAAACCCACTGTGACTCCTGTCAAGGCAAGGTCAACCACACGTCTTTTTGAGAAACAGACTAACCCATTCAAGGTCGGCTTTCGAAAATTTTTTTTTTTTGCGTTTTGTTGTTTTGTTTGTTTCATAACCCATTTTCCAAAGGGGTCGTGGACTTTTTATTTCATTCGTTTTTTCCCTCCACCCTCTCCCAAATGCTTTTGAAAACATTTCGTCCTCCTCTTCTTTGGGGTCAGTTAAAAAAGGATGATTCATTATCGCTTTTCCCAGGAGAAAAAGGAGGGAAAAAAATAAATCAAATGTCAAGTAAGAAGACATAAAGTCCAAAAGTTTAAGCTTTGTGTTGGTCAAGCTTTGGGCAGCAGATAAAAGGCTGGAATGAAAAGTTAATCTTGGGTCTCGTCTCGCCTCTTCTCTTTAGTTCTGTTCTCTTCCTCCTTAGATCTTATAGCCTTGTCCCATCTATTATGTTTCATTTTGGGATACTTGTCTTTCAGTCCTTTCTTTTTCAATCATTCGCATTATCGGTCCTATATGTCCCCTTTTCTCGTCTTGATTTTTTCCTTTGTATTGTCCCTTCCAGTCATCTTCTTTTTTGGCATCCTTCTCGTCTTGTTCTCATTACAAATCTACTCCACTCCCCTCCCTTTCTCCTTTTCTTATCATCCCTTTCTCTTTGAAATGTAACCTTTCCTCTTTCTTTTTGTCTCTTCATCTTTTCATCTGTTCTATATCTTGTTGTCTTGTTCCATCCCTGTCTCATCTTTGTCTTAGGTTCTGTTCTTTCGATCTCTTCTGTTCCTTATTTCTCTTTTTTCATAATCTCTTATTGAATCTTCCCTATTTCAAAATTTTATCCACTTCCATCATTTTTTATCTCATGCATCTTCTCATACTCGTCTCGTCCTGTTATCTACAGTCACAATCTTTTTCATTTTTTTCCTGTTCTCTCTTGTGTATCCTCACTTCAACAGTTTCCTCTTCCCTATGTTGTCCTCATCTTTTTACTCTTTGTTTTCTTTTTAACTCTTTCTCTCTTCATTAGTTACTCTTCTTGTCAAACCCTTTCTCTTCAAAGCATTTTGTCCCACTTCTTCGTATATCATCTCTTTCTCCTTTGCTTCTCTTCCATCTTTTCTTTCTGTCTTGTCTTTGTCCCGTAATTCCTTCACGGTTTTGTCCCTATCTTCTTTACCCTTCCTCGTCAAGTTTTAATCATGCTCTTCTGTTCCTCATCTCCTTTTTCTCATTCTCATCTTACTTTTGTATTGTTTCTTTTCATCATCTCTTCCTCTGCATCTTCTCATTCCCTTTTGTCTCATTTTGGTCTCTTCTTTCTCTTCTTCATCTTCTTGTCTCTTCACTTCTTTGTCCCATTCCTTTGTCCAATTCCCTCTTCACTCATCTTGTTTCGTCTATTCGCTCTTCTCTCTCCTAAACTCTTCTTTTTCTTCATCTCTTCTGAGCTTCCCTTCTGCCAGGCATCTGTTCTCTCTTCCATATGCTTCTTTTCATTTTGCCTATTCCTCATCTCTGGTCTTTCGTCAATTTTCCTGCTTCCTCCCTCGTCTAGGTTTTGACTCTTTTCTTTCTCTGTAAAACAAAACTCTTATCTGCTTTTTAAATATATAACTCGCCAGGAAATTAGGCCTTCATTTTATGTTCTTTGAAATATGGCTTCACAGAAGATTAAGTGAGCTTGATTTACACAGATACAAGCAAGCCATGATTATTCATATGACTTTATTTGGTGTGAGGCCTAACCTTTTGGGATCGCCTGTTGAAGGTCACTCTTGAACCCTTTCAAATTACCGTGGACCCTCACTGAGTGTATTGTGTGTGTGTGTGTGTGTGTGTGTGTGTGCTTGGGTTTAAATAAAAAAAAGCACTGTCCCTTGTGTGTGGCCGGCATACCAAGCAGCGTGTCGTCACGTTAAGATGCATTCTGCATCTCTCCAACCTCTCCTAATGACCTAGCTTCTCTCCTCCTCTCCTGTTGCACCAGAAGGATGATTAACTGAGTGTGTGTGTGCGCACCCTCTTAGAGCAAACGAGCAAAGTCATGAGAAGCCTAGTTTGATTGAAGGATTTTTGTATAAAAGTGTGCAAGAGTGAGGCCTTGAACCACGGTACCTTGCCCCTAAAATCTCCCATATGAGCAAAAAAACCCTTTGAAGAACTTCAAAAAATGGTAGCGATCTTGTAACTTTGGTTGGCTTACTACAGTAAGAAAGATGACTGAAGGCCTTTCGTGTTGGGTTCCTGCTTGCTTTTATGTTAAGTGAAACATTTATTTAGCCTTGTGGCATTTCAGCACTACCTATTCTGTCAAGAGCGAAAGGACCCATTAACATAACATCTGTCTCAGACTTTGAGTTTTTAAGAGCCGCTTATGCTCTGAAATTCTTACAGGCTCTGTTTGGAATGGAATATAACGTACTAAGCTGCTTTCAGAATAGTGCAGAGTGTGTACTGTTGTTGTTTACAAATAGTATGTGCAACAGAATGTTGTATGTTACTATAAACATTTCAAATCGTTTAAATGCAGTTTTGCGAGTAAAAGCAAAATCATTTTAATGTAATTTTTCCTCCTATCTCATATTTTTCCCTTAGGGGCTTCACACTTCTCCTTGACATACCAGATTTGTGATCATTAATACAATTTGAAAGCTACTGCAGAGAGGAACGTCAATGAATAACAACATACATTTTGGACAGTTCCATCGCATGACCGTAAAGTGCATTGCATTGTGGGATAAAATATTCTGTGTCTCATATTTTGCATAGGCACACATACTGTTCACAGTATACATAAATGCATACTACTATCTTACTAAAATAGGTAAGTAGGTAGTATGCGATTGGGAGTGTTCTCATTTTGTTACATCTCAGTGTGATGGTTTATATCTGTGTAGTGTTTTAGCATCAGCATCTGCCTGTTCGCCCACTCCAGAAACAGTTTGTCTTTGTTTGAGGGCTCCCCTATTGCTCATGACAGGTGTGCGCGTGTGTGTTTTAACACCCTAACTCATTCTTTCACATGTATGCCTCATTACTGTCTGCGTGCGCAGAGCTTGATGTATCAGCTGAGGAAGCGTGTGAAGAGTTATGAGCTCTAACTCCATCTTCTCTCCCTACTCTTGGCTGTCTTTATCAACCCATCCACTATAACACCTGCAGAGAGTGTGTGTCTGTGTTTTGTATTGCATCCATGTGTGTGTGGTGTGTGTGTGCATTTCAAGCCACACCTGACAAGTGGGCCATCCAGTCCCCTGGGTGTGCAGCACGCCTGTCACCGAGCCTGTATGCTTTTTTCTTTATCGTCTATGACTTTCAGAAGGTCACCGCTGCCGGGCAGACGGTGTCTCCTCACGCCAAACCCTCCCTCGTGCCCTTTGCGTTCACCTGGACCTGTGGTGATCTGTTCTGTTCAGTCTTTAGATAATCAATACAAATGAACTGAAAACAAGGCATTCATAAACATAAGCATGAGCTACAAAAGCAAAGACGTCATCTATAATGATGGTGTGTGTGTGTGTGTGTGTGTGTGTGTGTGAGACAGTGACCTCTGGGTTTCTTGTCCTTTCGGGTCTCTGATTGAAAGTGAAGCAATCAACAGACCCCTCTGGCCTTATCTAATATTTTATGTTGTCACTAGTGGACAGTGTTAAAAAATTCAAGCCTGGTAGGATTTTTATACAATAGACAACTGATCACTGAGAACCTAATATTTGTAGAAATATCAGCATTAAACCAACAACAACAACACAAAAACACTTGTAGTGCCATGTGCTTTAGCACAGGGTTTGTAATGTCAAATTAAATTAAAAATTTCAACTGTTACTTTTTTTCTTTTTACTTTTAAGGCATAGCTATATAGATAATGATTGCACAATGCAGTGTATTTACCCTTATAGGCATTCTTTGCCTAAAGGCTGCACAATTTGGGGAAGAAAAATCGAATTGCGCTTTTTTCCCCTGACAAAATGTATGCAATTTTGATTGTAATTGTTGGTAAATAAAAATATGAAAAATGAGAAATATTACTAATATACAAACAAATATTTCACTGTAAAATAACAAATGAGTATTTAAACAATATTATATATGTATTTATAACATATTCATATAATAATAATAATAATAATAATAATTTTACTGTAACTATAAAATTACACTACTAATGTTTATGGCTGTCTATTTTTTATTTTAAAATGCCATCAAGTTTTTTATTTTGGTGGTGGAAAACTGCAGAGAAACAGTGCTGTGTGTCACTCTGGACATTACATAGCATGTATATTTACATTATTAAATTGCAGTTTGCAATTTGATATCACAGTTTTGTTTTTTTTTACTGATGAATTATGCAGTGCTTCTTTGTCTGATAAAAACATTTAAAATCACATAGGTCTAGGACATTTATTTTAAAAAAACTAATAAAATCTATTTATTTATTTATCTTAAAAAAAAAAAATCAAACATGCAAAAGGTATGTTTCATGGAATAACCCTTCAGTTAATTATAGTAAAGCTCAAATTTATGGTTAAGGAATCAGTTGGGGAAACCAATAAAAAACAAACTTTTAAATTTAATAAGAATTTAAACTTAAAATTTAAGCAATTTAAAAGCAAACTTGAAATTGTAAATATTGTACAACATTTTTTTCCCCACACACATCTTTCCATCATGCAGAGTCCAAATTCTGACTAGATTTTTAAGTTACTAAAACAGTAAACTGTTTTTTCAGTTTTTAGTTTGTCTGATTACATAGCACTAATTGTTTTATGTCAGTTACTATTATTGTTTTGGTGTATATAATAACCCTAACTCCATTATCTGTATTATATTTTCCTTTCTCCACATTCTGCTGTTTAATGTGACAGTATGCATACATGTTTTGGATTGCCTGCGTTATTTGCTTCTCAGCGTATTGCTGGCCTCTGTTTATTTACTCAGTCACCTTTTTCTCTCTCTTTGTGCCTTATACTTTCTATCATCCTTTCTTCTTTCTCTCCAACTGCTGAAACCTCCTGTCTCATTATAACTGTGACACCCTGTCTTTTATTTTTCGCTTATATTAATTTACATCCAGTCCCTTGGGTACCATAAGCACCCAGTTTCTCTGATCCCTCTCCCTCTCCCTCTCCCTCTCCCTCTCCCTCTCCCTCTCCCTCTCTCCCTCTCCATGATTGCATGTTGAATGTGTACAATCATCATTTCAGTCTGGGATGTAATAGACTGTGTTAAACACTCATAATCGGTCTCACTTACGAGGCACTGAAGCGGCTCTGAAAAGGGTCGTGCTCGGATCTCTACCTCTCAGGACCTCACACACACATACACACACACACATACAGAGGCCATGCCACACACACATTTGGTGGGAATTCACTGAAGTGTATGTTATACACTGTAGGCTGCAGTGGGCCTTGGGTATTGCTTTAGCAACCTGTCAGTGCTGATTTATAGAGACGGGAACGCACAGCTGGAAATCACGATTGCTTGGGTGCAAAACAGAAATTAGATCAGGAGTCCGTACAAACCTTTGTAAGACAGCTGTCGGAAACATCATGAGTGTGGCTTCTTTACATGTTCACCTGTTTAAGGTATGTAAAAAAGAATCACAAGTTATATATATTACTCCTGTCTATTATATATTTTAAATTCATTTTATATATGTAAAACTTGAAAATCAATATATTTCTTCCTGTTTGTCCAGTGTCAGATGGGGTAGTATTTTAAAAGGTTTGTATTTTACAATGATAAATTATGGTGATTAATTTTAGGATTTTGTCTTCTGATTTTCATATTTATCTGAAAAACAAACAAACAAACAACAACAAATAAATAGATAAATCAATATAAAAAATAATAATCTAGTAATTTCATCATGTTTGAGAGAAGCTCTCAACCAGGTATCAAGCCTTGCTCAGATTTGCAAAGATTACAAAGTGTCTGCAATCAAAAAATCAGACCCATTCTATCCGTATTAATTTAACAGCGCTTTATTGTTACTGTATTTTGACAATTACATCCATTTTTTTTCTGTTTTCATTTCTTCTAATAAATTTTAGTGGAAACATTTCAGACAAAGTTGAGCATTATAAACTGTGCATGCCTTGCTTACGTCTATCAGCAGTACCACTTGTGACCACAGGGTGACACTGTTGCTCTTTAAAAGTCCCACTTCCTAAGCTCACGCCACTGGACCATGAAGTCTCCCCAAATTATCACTAGTTGTCTCTTATCTAGTCTGGATCCCTCCTATTGTACTACTTTAAGATAAAGGCGGCGTGTGTCGGATAGCTATCATTCTCTAGCATCTCTCAGTTACACTCAGAGTTTGACACTTCCAAGACTGTTAGCACGGAGAGAGAGAGAGAGAGAGAGAGAGAGAGAGAGAGAGAGAGAGAGAGAGAGAGAGAGAGAGAGAGAAACAGAGGAAGAGAAGGAAAGATTAACAGATGGCTCCATAACCGAGCTGTAATTGACCGGTGGCAACAAACCACCGTGGCTCTTCTTCTTTTCTCGGCAGGTAGCCTCTCGTTTACACTCCAGCCACCTCCGTTACTCTGTGCACTGATATATTGACGTGGTGTAGTGCTGAAAAATCCGTCAGTCAATCTGTCAGTTGACCTCTTCTCACCGCTTAGTCATGACAGAGGTATAGATTGAAACATGCTGTGATTATATCTGTGCCCAGCTTGTCAGTTACAAAGATATAGTTGCATTTTGGTATCTTTGTTGTGTCTCTTTTGTTGTATTATGTTGGTAGATGAGTGGGTGTCCAAGACACTTTCCAAGGATTTTGTTTTTCATCACAGTTTTTAAAGCATTAGAGACACAATTCCGGTGTTGTGAGAGATATTTATCTCACGATACTATCTTTTAAATAAACCATTGTCTAAACATAAAATTAACAAAGTAGCTAGTTTTAACTAGGGGGCATTCTACACAACACTGTTTCAACTAGAAACAAAAACAACAAAAAAAAACTGTTCATTTACATGACATCAGCTTTTTGGGGGCCTGAAAACGAAAACATTTGAAAACTGGTTTTAAAGTGCAAGTTTTTGAGAACAATATGGTTATTGTTTCTGTGTAAACTAGTAAAGCACAAATTTGTGAAATGGTGACAATACGTGCATTCATGCAAATATGAATTACATGCTCGGTCTATAGGAATGTGCACAAAAGTGACACCGCCAACTACTGACCTGGCATGCATAATAAAACATTTTCAGTCGTTTCGGTTGATCCACGTGAACGGAGATCGTTTTGACAGCCGTGTTAGCTGTACATAGAGCTTTTCAAAAATGCAAGGAAAAAAACTTTTTTTTCCTTAATTTTTACCGCGTTGCTTATGTGTACAGCTGAAAGCACAACTTTTTAAATTATACTCCATTTGATTGCACAAACACATATAGCTCTTTCTGTCCAGTTTTTGCACTATCTGAGCCTTAAAAATGTATTTGTATTCTTTTAAAATAAAGTTGCGTGTATCTATCTATTAAACTCCTTCCTTAAGCTCTCAGCAACACGGATGTCTGTTATTGTTGCCGTCTCCAGTTGTTTGGTGTTTTTGTTTTATCTCTTCCATCTTTTCTCACCTCAGCCATGTTATTGAGGCTAGAAGAGAGTGCTGGTCATTCACTCTCCCCACCTACAATCCCTGCCAGTACCGAGACTCAAACTCTAGACCAGTGGTCTCCAACCCTGCCCACTGCGCAATGTGACGTCGGAATGACGTCTTTTTCATGTAATTTTTGGACGTCCAAATTCGGTCCATTGAAGGGGTTGTTTTGTAACGCCAGGCGACGTCTTTTTTCGACGTCTTCCGCACGTCTAATGTTGACGTCCACGGGACCTCCTTGTAAGGGCTATTTATAGTCCAAATGTGGTCTTTTGTGGACGTCTTTTCAACATCAAATTTAGACTTATTTTGGACGTCGTTTTTATAACTTCTATAACTGTGGTCCCATGTTTCCAGAGGGTGGAGGACTCAATTTGATTGTCTCAGCAGCAAGTGATAACTGGAGATGCATACGAAGGTGTAATGCATTTCCTGTTGAAACTAGCTGTTGAGCCAAACAAAGCTACAGGACAATTAACTGGCACAGAAAACATGTCCTCCACCCTCTGGAAACATGGGACTACATACAACATTACAGTTATACAAATACAAATAAATCACAATTCAATATCACCATTTTCATCTTTATTCAAAAATAATTATTCGTGGCTGTAACATTAACCACAGCAGGTCTGTGAAGTTTAAGACAATAACGCTAAACTACTTAACACTATACGTACACATGGATATAGAATTCATTAGGCTGACCGAGAGGAAACGTTCACCAGCGATGCAGGCTGAAAAGCTGTGCCTTCATTTTGCAATGGTTGAACACTCGCGCGAAATGCCTGTGTGTTGCCTCGGCCAATCAGAGTGGCGTTTACTGGTTGGGTTATGATGATGTGCTGCCTCGACCAATCAGAGTGATGTTGACTGTTTTTTGTCTCTTTGGTTGAAATCCAAAGCCCTTGATAGAGAGTTGTTCTCGCCTGTTCTTTAGCTGCTGTTGGTTCTTTTTAAATTAAAAATAAGGAGGATAGGCCTAATATATGCTACCATGAAATTATTTTCTGAACTATAATTTCCCACAAGTTGCATTTCCAAATAAATAAACAGATACATGCAAAAATACATGTATGCATAAAGAAAATAACTTGATTAGGCTACTTTAAATAAACCAGTTAAAGAAAAACAGGAAAATGTAAAAAAAAAAAAAAACAACAAAAAACATGACCTGAATAAACAAATAGGCATTCACATAATAAATTGTGTTTGTTTATAAGTAATCTGTATGTGAAGAGTTTAGATGCAAAAGCCTCTAAGTGCCATCTGAAATTCTTCTAGAATGATCATTTCTATAAAGCCTGTATAGTTAGGTACTTTCACTTTAATGACAATTAATAGGTAATTTGCATTGCCATTTAAGTGAAATTATTGAACTTAAATATACAAGCTTGATAAAAATGATCATTCTAGAAGAAAATTTCAGTTGGCACTTAGAGGCTATTGCATCTGAACTATTCATGTATTAAGCATGTTGATAGGCCCTATAAACAAATATTACATATTAATCATGTAAATTTCCTGCACCTGTTATAGACGTCCAAATGACGTCCAAAACATTTACCCAGTTCAAAGGTCAAATGTTGAACGTCAAGATGACGTCCAAGTTGGGTCATGATTGGACGTCCAAATAGTGGACCTAGTTTGGACGTCAAATAGATGTTCAGAAATGGTCATGGACTGACGGACCTAATATAGACATGATCTGCACGTCTATCCGACGTCCAGTGTTTAGTGGGTGCTCCTGGAGAGCTAACGTCCAACAGATTTCAGCTCCAACCCCAATCAAACACACCTGAACCAGCTAATCAAGGTGTTCAGGGCTACTTGATAATTACAGACAGGTGTGCTGGAGCAGGGTTGGAACAGAAGTCTGCAGGACCGTACCTCTCCAGGAGCAGGGTTGGAGATCCTTGATCTAGACCAGTGGTTTTCAAACCAGTCCTGCAAGCACCGCTAGCACCTCACATTTTGCATGTCTCCCTATATCTGACACACCAATTTCAGGTCTTGGAGTCTCTAATAATGAGCTGATGAGTTGAATCAGGTGTGATAGATGAGGGAGACACAGAGGGGTCCTCGCAGGACCGGTTTGAAAACCACTGATCTAGACCTTTAGGTTAGAAGTCTGACTCTCTAACCACTAGGCCTTGACTGCAGCCCTATGGTTGAATTAATTACTGCAAAAGAATCTAAGCACATATGTGAGCTGAATGCACAGAGTATGAGCTGTTAGAAAAATCGGACTGCATACGTACAGTATGCGCATACCCTAGTTTACGTGTAAAACCTATAAACCAGGGGCATTCAGTTCATATAAGTTGTGAATACTCTGCATTGCCAAGCCATTTGAGAGACCGAGACCGACTAATTAATAATTAATATGACTATAAATTCCTTTGTCATTTAAGGAGTAACATAAAGCTTACATATTAACATGTTGGAACTACATATGTAACTGTACATAAATAATTAATTTGCTATGCGAATGTAATTTTATGCAAAACTGTGCCAGTTACAGAGGGAAATGTTTAAGCAGATCCACAGCATTTGGCATCTGCACTCTATTGCTATGAATCGTCAATATTGTCCTATGTTCTTATTGGTTTGTTGGCCTGTGGGTGATTTCATGCACAAGGAAAGCAGACGGCGAACTGCTTGCTGAAGCTCGCTGAGAAATGTGCTGTTGCTGCCAGATATCAATTACAGAAAATAACATTGTATTTGATGCCAAATTAACTTAATTAAATTAAAAAAAGGCATAACTGTATATTTTAATGTTTTTTCAAGCAAAGCAAATTTTTGAAAAGTCCACATAGAAAACATATCTTCATATATTCTTGTCATAGACAAAGAATGTTGAAGTTATTTGGCAACATGCTTCAGCAGATTAATCAAGTGATTAGTGATTACTAATACAATATCTTTTTGACATAATCTGTTAAACTAATATTTAGTTAATTAACAATATTTTTAATCGCTAAATAATTGTAGGTAATTTTATTAACCCTATTACAGCATGATTTTCTCAATTACAAAACAAATAATTTTAAATAATTCACATTTATTTATTAAATTAATTAATTAAAAAATATATATATTTGTCACCTTATTTTTGGCATTTTCTACAGCATGATGATATGAGTACGTTAATGATTTTTCTTGTACATTTTTACACAAATTTGGTATTCTCTGTTCATCAAGCTTGCCCATTCCATCTGGTTACAATTAAATCAAATTTACTGAAAAACATGACCAAATACATGCCTTTTTTTTTTTTTTTTTTTTTTTTTTTACTTCAGTCACAAAAATAACAAGGTTTCAAACTATATTTAGACATTACACAAAGCTTGGTAACAGGGTTATAAAATTGCAAACTTTATGCAAAATAATTTTGAATGTATTGTAAGTCAACATTTTCTGAAGCTAAGGCACCTTATCTAACTTGCCATGTGTGTTGAAAAAGAAAAAAAAAGGTAAAGTTTTTTTTTTTTTTTTTTTTTTAGATTCAGGTCCTAGTTTGTACCCTGTTCATGGGAAGTGTCCATAATTCATAAAGGCAAAGCATGGCCCTTCTCTGATACACACGCTCAGTGCCAACCAAGGCAAAATCCACCAACACTAGACTTTGCCCTTCGCTTAACATTGCTGCTTGCCTAGAAAAAAAGCCAGGTAAAATATTTGTTTGCAGATTAGGACTTAAATCAATAACCTTTAGGACTCAGAGCTTGACTACTGTAATGGAAACTGACACTATGGGAATTAGAATTTGATAATGACAACCTGATATTTCCTCCGTCGGTGAAGGAGCCCCCATGTCAGGTGTGTGTGAGTGTGTGGCTTTTCCCCTCAGCTTCCCCCAGGCATTTCTTGCTTCCTGTAAATCTCATCACATACTCAAAAAAGAGAAGCCTCCGGGCCGTGAGAGGAGTAAAGCTCAAACCACAACAGCAAATAAAGTAAAAATTAATCTGCTCATAAAGCCCTTTACATCACGCCTTATGAAATGCTAAAGACTCAGTAATACAGCACTTATTCATTCATTATTCTATTTTTGGTAATGTTGATGTTGTTTAAAAAGCATAATTCTGCCATTTTCCCTACCTTTTCATAGCTTGAAACACATATGCGATTCTTTCTTGTGTGGAGCGTAAAAAAAGATGCTAGGCAGAACATTCATGCTGCTCTTTTCCAAGTGAGGGAGCAGGAGGCTGCCAAGAGGCTCGGGGGTCCAAAAACACTATAAATGTATCACAAAAATAGTACCTATGTTTTTTCTTCTGAAGCCACACAGTATCTATGTGTGAGGAACAGAGAAAAAATTCACTTTTGTAGCTCTGAAGGCTCATTTGTGCCTCTGTACCTTCAAATATGTCTCATGTTACACCATATTTTATGTCAAAAAGGATTGATAAGAGACGTGGCAACCAAAGTTGTTTGATTTGAATCCCATCAAGTCACATGATTTTAAAACAAGATTCAGCTTATTTAAAATACATTTGTTTCCAATTTTGTCTCCATGGTTACTAGGTGCAAACTGGATGTCCATCATCAAATCAACAAACTGGGATGTCCATCCATACATTTCCAACTCAATGGAGCACACCATGCTCAGTGTCTCTCCATATCTCTGCTTTATTCCTTCTCTGTCTTTCCCCCACAGGCTTCACATGAGGCACATTCAAAAATTAAACTACTCCCACACCTTTCTCTGTCCTTCCTCTTTAGATGGTGCTCTGCTTGCTTTTATACATTTATTTTCTCATTCTGTCCTTTCTCTCTGAGATGCATCTAGATTTCCCCTCGGGCCACATGCACAACCAAAGGTCAGCGCTGGTGAAGGCAATAAAGTATCTGAAGATACTTCTCTGGCGACTGTTAGAATGGGCCTTTCAGACAGGGGAAGGATTTATGGACCTTCAGGCCCGTGAGAGAGGAGAAGCCTGGGACTCAGGTAATTATCCACCCCCAACCGTGGCTGCCAGCCAGGGGCACAGAGATTAAGAGCTATAGCTGGAGTGCAGTGGTCAGGAGAAACATAACTGTAGGGGGACAACAGAGTTTGGCAGGTGTGTGCACACTATATGGTCATTCATTGTGAATGAAATGCATATGATAACAGAACAAGAGATGGCAAATGTAGTATGTCCAGATTACATTCATACTACACACATTCAAACTATATATAATGCACCTTTTTTGCGGTTGCAAAGCAAGTACTACTAGATACAGAACAATATTGTTAGAGATCATATACGTCATATTGTCAGCTTATGAAGTCATGTCCACATATGCTATTGCTCCAAAAACAGTAATTATTAAGTATACAATCTTCAATTCTTTCTCTTATTCATGAGGGGGTCACACATCTGACAGAAGCACAACACTGTTACATCGCATGTAGAATAAAGCACATGTAACTTGAAGCAATAGTTCTCAGCCATAGGCCCGGGGCCCACTAGTGTGCCTCAGCAAACCTCCAAGAGGGCCTCAAGATGACTTAAAAGAATTTCAAATAAGCCAAAACAACTAAAAATCAATATAATTCTTACTTTCATTCATCCTCTAAAATAAATGTTTTCTCTTCATAGAGCAATGGTTCCTACTATCTTGAAAGACCCTATATATGAGGTAGCCTAAAATTAAAAGTGTGATTCCTAGAATTAGAAAAGTCATGAAAATAAATAAAAGCTTCATGGCCATTTTTATAATGAATATATACACTCACCTAAAGGATTATTAGGAACACCTGTTCAATTTCTCATTAATGCAATTATCTAATCAACCAATCACATGGCAGTTGATTCAATGCATTTAGGGGTGTGGTCCTGGTCAAGACAATCTCCTGAACTCCAAACTGAATGTCAAAGACAGAATGGGAAAGAAAGGTGATTTAAGCAATTTTGAGCGTGGCAAGGTTGTTGGTGCCAGACGGGCCGGTCTGAGTATTTCACAATCTGCTCAGTTACTGGGATTTTCACGCACAACCATTTCTAGAGTTTACAAAGAATGGTGTGAAAAGGGAAAAACATCCAGTATGCGGCAGTACTGTGAGCGAAAATGCCTTGTTGATGCTAGAGGTCAGAGGAGAATGGGCCGACTGATTCAAGCTGATAGAAGAGCAACTTTGACTGAAATAACCCACTCGTTACAACCGAGGTATGCAGCAAAGCATTTGTGAAGCCACAACACGCCACAACCTTGAGGCAGATGGGCTACAACAGCAGAAGACCCCACCGGGTACCACTCATCTCCACTACAAATAAGAAAAAGAGGCTACAATTTGCACAAGCTCACCAAAATTGGACAGTTGAAGACTGGAAAAAATGTTGCCTGGTCTGATGAGTCTCGATTTCTGTTGAGACATTCAGATGGTAGAGTCAGAATTTGGCGTAAACAGAATGAGAACATGGATCCATCATGCCTAGTTACCACTGTGCAGGCTGGTGG
The DNA here is from genome assembly GCF_018340385.1 of Cyprinus carpio. NCBI lineage: Eukaryota > Metazoa > Chordata > Actinopteri > Cypriniformes > Cyprinidae > Cyprinus > Cyprinus carpio. Next base: position 491,819 of record NC_056577.1, read on the forward strand.
TGGTGGTGTAATGGTGTGGGGGATGTTTTCTTGGCACACTTTAGGCCCCTTAGTGCCAATTGGGCATCGTTGAACGGCCTACCTGAGCATTGTTTCTGACCATGTCCATCTCTTTATGACCACCATGTACCCATCCTCTGATGCCTACTTCCAGCAGGATAATGCACCATGTCACAAAGCTCGAATCATTTCAAATTGGTTTCTTGAACATGACAATGAGTTCACTGTACTAAAATGGCCCCCACAGTCACCAGATCTCAACTGAGCGGCAACTTCGCGCTCTCTCTCGTGAAAAGCCAATAAGGAAGTGACTAAAACTGTAATTCATCAACTGGCTGCTTGAGGCTGGCTGCAAAAGGTTAATGCCCAACTTTACAGCAGAAAAAATAATCCTTTAGGTGAGTGTATATTTATATATATATATTTCCTAGTTATGCCAGGCTCTATAATATTGTGTTGGATACACTCTGAGTACTGTAGTTACTTCTAAGTACTTTGCAACCGCTACAAGAGTCAGTTGTGTTGCTTCACTGCTATTCACAAATCCTCTTCCATTGCCTCATGGGATAGTAAAGTGTCCACTGGATGCACACTTCAGAAGTAGTAGGGTATCTGGATACTTTTTACCGTCTGTTTATGAAAACTGTGTATTTGGCAATATTACAGCTTTGCATACTTTGTTCGCTTACTATATATACATCTCATTTAGCTCCGCCCATTTCAATGCTGCGCTCAATGTCTTCTGTCTTCTGTTTGTATTTCCACAACGTGAAGGTAAGTTCATTTGAATTTATGAATGAACCGCTCATTTAAAAAACTTCCGTCTGTTTAAATTTATTATGACATCTGCTTCGAACATTACAATGTGCTCGATAACTTTCGTTAACTTTACAATAAGTAAACCAACTTAACCACTTAATAACTCTTCAGCAGCACTAGAGTTACCACAAAAACAGAGGTTAAAAACTAAATTCTAAAGATGGCTGTGCACTTGTTTCTCTGACACATAAGGTCTGTAGTAGGGAAGTATTCAATTTTGGATTCAGCCTTTGATTTAAAAGGGCTAAAAACCACTGGCTTAAAGAGATTGTTCACCCAAAAATAAAAATTCTTATGCACACACACAAAAAATAATAATAATAATATCATTTGAGGAATTTAATGGTTCAAATAAAACAACTCTGTTGGCAATTAATTGTAATACAATTTTCTTTTTAAAAATATCTTTGTTTCATTTCGAAGGTCGCACCATTCAGAGGTCGCATTTGTCAGCTGCATACGTCATTGAGGATGTCTCTTTTCTAGCAAAATAACTATTATGAAATTGCCTGTTATTCGTTGTGAGGAGTAAATGATTGTAATTTCTTTCTAACATGGGAAAGTAATGGTTACTTTTCTGAAATTAGGCAACTTCAATGATGAATGCAGCCAACAGATGATACATCCAGAGGTCAAACTGGTATATCTTTTTACGTTCCACAGATGAATGAAACTCATACAGATTTGGAAAGACAAGAGGGAGTAAATGATGGAGTAAATGATGATTGCATTTTTATTCTTGGGTAAACTTTTTAAGTTCAAAATCAACTCCTGTTGAGATTCTAGATCTCAGATATGTACATCTGCAATATGTTTGGTAAAGATTGCTTCATCTGGAAAGCATCTGCTGTGTACAAACATTTGATAAACATCTTTAAGATGCCAGTTTTACATACATTTTGAATTTTAAACAACTTAAAGACATTTTCTAAATGTCAATTTGATGTCTAACAGAAAACATCCTATAGATTTATTGCAGATAAGCAAACACTCTATGAAAAAAATAAAAAATAAAAAACATCTTCCAGATGTAAAATTGCCCTTCAAATAGACAGCTCTGAGATGTATGTGTGCTATGAGGAATGGGTTTGAATTTGACACATTCTTCAATAATGATACATACAGGTCCTTCTCAAAAAATTAGCATATTGTGAAAAAGTTCATTATTTTCCATAATGTAATGATAAAAATTTAACTTTCATATATTTTAGATTCATTGCACACCAACTGAAATATTTCAGGTCTTTTATTGTTTTAATACTGATGATTTTGGCATACAGCTCATGAAAACCCAAAATTCCTATCTCAAAAAATTAGCATATTTCATCCGACCAATAAAAGAAAAGTGTTTTTAATACAAAAAAAAGTCAACCTTCAAATAATTATGTTCAGTTATGCACTCAATACTTGGTCGGGAATCCTTTTGCAGAAATGACTGCTTCAATGCGGCGTGGCATGGAGGCAATCAGCCTGTGGCACTGCTGAGGTGTTATGGAGGCCCAGGATGCTTCGATAGCGGCCTTTAAGCTCATCCAGAGTGTTGGGTCTTGCGTCTCTGAACTTTCTCTTCACAATATCCCACAGATTCTCTATGGGGTTCAGGTCAGGAGAGTTGGCAGGCCAATTGACCACAGTAATACCATGGTCAGTAAACCATTTACCAGTGGTTTTGGCACTGTGAGCAGGTGCCAGGTCATGCTGAAAAACGAAATCTTCATCTCCATAGAGCTTTTCAGCAGATGGAAGCATGAAGTGCTCCAAAATCTCCTGATAGCTAGCTGCATTGACCCTGCCCTTGATAAAACACAGTGGACCAACACCAGCAGCTGACATGTCACCCCAGACCATCACTGACTGTGGGTACTTGACACTGGACTTCAGGCATTTTGGCATTTCCTTCTCCCCAGTCTTCCTCCAGACTCTGGCACCTTGATTTCCGAATGACATGCAAAATTTGCTTTCATCCGAAAAAAAAAGTACTTTGGACCACTGAGCAACAGTCCAGTGCTGCTTCTCTGTAGCCCAGGTCAGGCGCTTCTGCCGCTGTTTCTGGTTCAAAAGCACACGCCTGTGCACGGTGACTCTGGATGTTTCTACTCCAGACTCAGTCCACTCCTTCCGCAGGTCCCCCAAGGTCTGGAATCGGTCCTTCTCCACAATCTTCCTCAGGGTCTGGTCACGTCTTCTTGTTGTGCAGCGTTTTTTTGCCACACTTTTTCCTTCCCACAGACTTCCCACTGAGGTGCCTTGATACAGCACTCTGGGAACAGCCTATTCGTTCAGAAATTTCTTTCTGTGTCTTACCCTCTTGCTTGAGGGTGTCAATGATGGCCTTCTGGACAGCAGTCAGGTCGGCAGTCTTACCCATGATTGCGGTTTTGAGTAATGAACCAGGCTGGGAGTTTTTAAAAGCCTCAGGAATCTTTTGCAGGTGTCTAGAGTTAATTAGTTGATTCAGATGATTAGGTTAATAGCTCGTTTAGAGAACCTTTTCATGATATGCTAATTTTCTGAGATAGGAATTTTGGGTTTTTCATGAGCTGTATGCCAAAATCATCAGTATTAAAACAATAAAAGACCTGAAATATTTCAGTTGGTGTGCAATGAATCTAAAATATATGAAAGTTTAATTTTTATCATTACATTATGGAAAATAATGAACTTGTTCACAATATGCTATTTTTTTGAGAAGGACCTGTATTGATGGAATAATAAATAATTATTTAACTTTAAACAATAAATGCATTTAGTGTATGAAAAAATGCAACTGTGCAAAGGGCAACATTTATTATACAATTTCTTTATATGTAGAACATATAGAGCTAAAACATATAGCTTTAATCAAGCTGTCAAAAAGACAGAGTTCATAAAAATATTGATAAAATTGATAAATCCCTAATTAACATTTTTGGTTCAGATTTAATCTTAAGGTCTTTTTACTCCCTCTCAAGATTGTATACAGTACAAAAATCCTTTAAACAAGTTCACTAGTTCAACTAAACTAACTTAAAACAGTGAAAAACTTTGTGAACTGTGAAATAACACATAAAGACCCCTCTGTAAACACCCTCTTGTATGTGAACAAGTTCAGTATGAGCCATTTTTACAGCTTAGATTCATTAAGTGCTCTTTTTCCACTGGGGAGGAAGTTTTGTGTTCTGAAACTTACAGTATGTTTTCCTAGCAACAATGAACTGTTTATTCTCAAAAGATCAAGAAAAAAATATTTTTGCTCAGTCTTTCTTTCCATGCCACTACACACACACAGTCTTTGCTTTTTTGGGGGCGTTTCCAGCAGGGCTCACCCCCCTCTGTGTTGTTTTGTGAGTTTGTGTCATTTCTGTATTGTGTTTACTCCCCACCTGCCACATCGAAACCCCCACACCCCCCGCCTCCCCGGAGAGAGACGACACCTCAGCTCCAAATACCAGTCGCTTCTCACTGCTCATCAAAACTCTGCCCCACCTCATCACCACGCTGACCTGCCTCTGAACTGTATACATCTCCACATCTCCCCTCTCCACACAACACACTCTCTCTCTCCCTTCTCCATCTACACCCATTCTCTTTATCCCCGTCTGGTCCTCCCACGCAGCACTAAACTCGCCTTGGTCATCCATTCTCTTTGTTTGGTTCATTACCCAAAGAATAACCACCCTCACATCATGGTGATCATCTAAAGCATGCATTAACAGACTCTAATGACATGTAAGAAGTTTTCTTAGCCCATAAATACAGGAACACTGCTATCAAAGCTTTAAAGAGGTATCGCTCTTTTCACTGTCTGCTGCTGACTGTATCATTATAGAGACTATTAAATTAGTGTTGTTGATGTGGCGAGGTAAGATGTACAGAACATTTTGCTATCCTTGTAAATCATATAAATTACATACACAACTTTTTATTTTTTTATTTTCAGTGTTGGCCTGGCAGATGCCAAAATGTGGGACAATTTCATATACTTACACTTAAGAAGCCATATTAACTGTATGTATTGCAGTATCGTAGAGATTAGGGACGGAATCTGACAGCATGTACCCACATAGTAACCACTCAGAACACCTTAGCAACCATATAGCACCCACCCTAGCAACCATTTCAATCTTTATTGCTTTGACTTACATGATGTGTTATTTTCCCACACCAGTTCTGTTATTTTGACCCCCCTCCTCTAGGGGACACTATTGATGGATGTTCTTTATTGACGGATTGTTTGTCTTTCGTTCTGCCCACTCAGGATATCTCATTCCAACCCACACTCATCTCCAACCCCAAGCAGATGTCTCAGGAGACCTCATGGTACCAGCCGTGCATAAATTATGCAAGTTGTTGCTCAATGTTTGAAAAGAGAAAATGTTCCTTAACTTTAACTGTAACTGTTGTGGACAGAACTTCAATAACGAGGCGCCATATGATGAATAGAAAGTTAGAAATCTTATTATATATACGTCCACTTCAAACCAAGTTTGTTCAACTTGCGTTGTGAGACAGGCCTCTGAATACGTCATACTACTCTGAAGTGTCTAAATATATTAGTGTTTGTGTCCAAAGCTTACCTGCAGAGCAGTCAGAAGAAAATAAAGATAAAAAAGGTTACAGTGAACACATTTTACCAGAAATTGACACATCAATCCCTGTAGCCTGACTGTATGAATTCTCAGTGTTCATGCTGCCCAAACTCATTAGTGATGTCTGGGGTGGGGTTAAGAACTGTGCTATAATAACCCCTACAAATACAACTCATATACACTAAATACTGTAGATGTTTTTGAAAGATGTCTTCTCTGATTTGGATTGTTAAATTATATCATATCGCATCAAGATTTCAATACTTTACTATAGGTTAGGAGTAGATCATTTTATCAGTTGGTTATAGTTTTCATTAATAACCACTGCCATATATATGATAACGTTGTCTAGTGCTCTTATAAATGTTTTCAGTATGACTTGTAACCACAATAACCACAATACTGAATGAAATCGCACAGACTTCTTCATGGCTAGTGTTTATTTCATTTCATTTTGTAAACTACTTGTTTGTTGCCTTATCTAATGTGGCATCCTATCAGCAATAACCTGTCCGTGGGCTTTTTTGATGTCAGTTTAAGTGCCATGCAGTGTTGCCAGATATTGTTGTGGAAATAAATACAAACCACACAAAAAAATAAAAGATAAACTGAAATTAGTTTAAATCTTTTGCAAATAAGATAAGATAAAGATTTTGCTAACCCTAAACTGAAACTTCTCACTTTATTAACTTTCTAAAGTGTCAAATTAAGTAGAAGAGACAAGTCCAAAGACAAGACGCTTATAATAGCTTGATCTGGCAGCACAGCGGATACTGCGCCCGTGCTCTCACTAACAATTCTCCCAAGCCTCGTTCACTCCGCCAGCGTATCGCAGCGATCATTTTCATGATCTTTTTGATGGAATATTCCATGATTTCATGACATTAAATATTCTTGCACACTGTCTAAACAATTATACATGCAGACACGTATTTGAGTCAGAGAGTCATTTTATTTTGGAACATGAAAAATGTACCAAGGTCTGGACCTCAGTGACCTCATAGCTGTCTACGTCCATGTATTCACTATGATCATGCTTGAGATAAAGTAGTGCTTTTTTTTCTGTGAAGCTTTCATCAGGAGCATCGTCGTGGCTGGCTGCGTCTCTTTTGTCTGATATGGGTATTTGTCCTCCAGTGGTGCGGGGCCACAGTCAGCAGTCGCTGGGTGAAGGCAGATATTTACTGTGATAGAAAAGGGGAGATGAATCTGTAGTAACTGCCATAATACTGAGCAGGAGAGTGTAGAGGATAATTCAGTCACACAGCCCTTGAAATGACAGGCTGATGAGTGAGTGGAAGAGGGGAATTGCAGTTTGATGGCACCCTCTTAAGCAAAGGAGGAGATTAGAGCAAAACTGCGAAAATCAGGACTGCCTTCCTTTGGCTGAAGAGGGTTTTCTTTTTTATTAAAAGTAATCCAAGTATATATTATTAAAAACAAGTGAGTTTCTATCATTGCACCCATGTCTGCATTATAAAAATGGAATAAACTGTTATTAAAGGAACAGATCACCCAAAAAAAGTCCTTCAGAATGAGAAAACAAAGGAAGATCTTAGAAGCTTCTGTTTTCCATTCAAGGAATGTGAATGTTGTTTCATGTTATGAAGTTCAGGATTTTGATTTAAGATATAATGAATTCCTGGACATTATGCATTTGATTGAAGTTTATCTGGTTGTCAAACACTACTTCAGGTTCCTGGCTGTCCCGGATGCTGTAAAAGATTCACATTAACATGCCAGGCCAGGAGTTGGTGATATTGTGCCATACAGTTTTATGTCAAAAAGCACAGAAAAAAGTGTATGTGCATGCTCTCCAATATTACACACTCATAAGTAATTACTTTGTGACTGCTAAGAAAGTATGTTCTGTATATAGGAATGTAATCCCGGCATACTACCTTGGCCATGTTGTGATTGTCATGTGACTTACCAGTGTCATTTTCGTCTCTTCACTGCAATCACAAATCCTCTCCCATGGCCTCATGGGATAGTAAAGTGTCAAATCTCGCCAGAAATAGTAGGTCACCTGGGAACATTTTACCTAATCTTTTATGTATACTTTGTATATGGACATACTTTTTTGTTATTTATTTTATTTTTTGTCACATACTGTTTTTCATGTACTATATAGTAGGGAAGTATGCAATTTTGGATACAGCCATAGTAGACATGATGTATTTTAGGCCAAAACCTAGAACTGAGTTTCATTCCCGGATCCATTATCCTGATGTCAGTTTTTTTTTTTTTAATGGGTTTTTAGTTAAATGGCTGAAACAAGATTTTAATATATATATATATATATATATATTGGAACATTAAGAATCATCACACTGAACAGTTTAACTCATCTACACACTAGTCCACTTTCACAGACTCACTGTGTTTATAATCAGGCTCTTGCAAACTATTCTAACTCAAGCTTTCAGAAAAAAAAAAGTTTTTTAAATAATGACTGAAAGAGTTTACGGAAGCTAAGGGATGGTAACCTTGAAGTCATGCAACTATGGTGTAGCTTGTTCATAATCTAATTTAAGCTTTTCACTTCTACCAATTGTTTTGAGGCTTCAAAATTCAACAAAAGTAATTTTAATTTGTGAAGATTATCTTGATGAACTAAACATGTAAGTATCAAAACCAGGGGCGGATTTAGTGAATTGGGGGCCCCAGGCAAAATGTAGGAATGGGGACCTATACATTTTCACACATTTTCTTAGATTTTTTGTTTTGATGCTTGCTGCTGCACAATGGTTCACCATAGTTGTGTCCAATGTTTCTACTTTTTCATTTACTTATATCAAGAGCATTGCTCACAGATGAGAACAAAACAGTGTTGGATGAAGTAGATTAGAGCCCTGCACTGGCCTCAAATACCCGCCCCCCCCAGAAGAAAAAAAAGATTATACTACTGTTTTAGATATTAAAATAGCTCTGTTTGGTATGTAATGGAAAAGTGATTATATTTTGTTTCATTTTTTTATAAAGTAAATTTATAAAAATGTTTGGAGCATTTTTTGTTCGTTAAATGTGTTTTTATTTTTATTTTTATTTTTTTACAGCCAGCAGCAGACAATGAGTTGATCATAACCTATGTTTGATCAATTTAGCCTTCTCAAATCATCAAGACTTGCCTAAAATAAATTCTATAGATATAAAACAGTTGAAGCATATCAGTTTAAATGTTTAACCTAGAGGTTTGTGTGGAGAGTTGAAGCTGAAGCGCGCTCTGCAGGACACGGAGGCGCCGGCGTGATCACTTGCATTGAGAGTGCACTGAAATTCATTTCTTGCAACGCTAACAGTGAATGGGTGTTCTCTAGCTACTAGTCATTGAGTTTACATCAGTTGTACACATTATTGAGGTGCATTATGGAACTAAATGAGTGCACTCTATAATGTCCACTATGGTTTCGGACACATCTTCAAATGGCTGTCCCATCAAATAGTACTCTACATAAGAGTATAAAGTTCAATTTCAGACACAGCCAATACCTCATTATTACTATTTATTTATTTGTACATTTTTTATTATTTGTTCACTTAAGCACTATATGTACAGAAAGTGATATTACTTCCATGAAGTGACCGTTGTCTGGTATAAACAGCCTTGAAGGACTTTCATGAAGGGAAATTCACTTTAGTTTGGAACAATGCCATGAATAGCTTCACCTTTCCACAGAGCCTTTCAAGGGTACAAAAATACCATTTGGAAGTCACCTGCTGTAATTGGAATAACATACTACCACACTACTGTAGTCTGCTATTTTGAATTCACCCTAAGCACACAAACAGGAAATTATAAAAATAGGTTATTTTAATCACAGGGATACCACTCATAACATTCAGGAGAGGGCGACCTCTGGAGGTGTGCAGGAAGGCTTAAAGAGCAGGTCATAAATTATATATAAAAAAAAAAAAGTGTGATTAACGTGACATACAGCCAAATATGGTGACCCATACTCAGAATTCATGCTCTGCATTTAACCCATCCAAAGTGCACACACTCAGCAGTGAACACACACACCTTGAACACACACCCAGAGCAGTGGGCAGCCATTTATGCTGCGGGCGCCCGGGGAGCAGTTGGGGGTTCGGTGCCTTGCTCAAGGCCACCTCAGTTGTGGTATTGCCGGCCCAAGACTCAAACCCACAACCCTAGGGTTAGGAGTCACACTCTCTAACCACTAGGCCATGACTTCCCCCAGTGTCCTAATATTGTCCTAATATAAAAGTGTCCTAATATTGTGTTGGAGTCCCCTACAACAGGTTTAAATGCATCTAAAGTCAGAAAACATTGTAATTTTCTCAAAATATACATTTAATATTAGAGTCATTTGCCAATGATTTTGAAATGATTCGTTCCAAGCAAGTTCGGAGCAAACCCCTCCCTTCCATAACCCTACTCTTCTCTGATTGGTCAGCTGGCCAAGCCTTTTGTGATTGGCACAGAGAGGAGTCCTTGAGCTAGTTAGCCAGTGCTACCATTAACATTGAGCACCAGCCTTACTTGCTCGTCTCTCCTGCATTAACCCTATAACTGCCGGTGCAGCACAATAAACAGCAATTTCACAATGATTAGAAAGTCTGTGTGCAACACTACATTCTTTAATTATTAAACAAAGTAATTAGAACAACATCACTATACAATAATCAACACATTCTTAGGAAATAGTGGGTTCACACTTCACAGCGAATTATCAGAACTAATTCAGTAAAACCTAAAGCTGCAATAGGTATATAGCGAAACTGAAGTAAAGTGCAAAAGTAAATATGTCATAAACATTTGTGTATGTCATTTTCTTTATGTGAATGTCATTTTATACATTTGTAACTATTAATCTACAACTTCCAATTAAAAACACGGGTGTTTTGATCATTGTCTGTGTGTGCAAATTGAAAGATTCAGCTTTACACATCAGAGCTGTGAGTGTAAATTTCAACTTACAAATACGAATGTTAATATGACAAGTTCTCACATTCAGATTTTCAACCTCTCGAGTTTGTTAGTCCAAATTAAGAAGACAGAAGAAGTCAACGAAGATAAAAGGCAAGATTAGAGAATCAGTCCTTGGTAAAATGACATGCACACAACAAAAGGTTCGAATTGTATTTCTGTGGTATCCTTGAACACAGCGTCTTCTTAAACACGATGTAAACACACTAACCAGCGGAAGTGTTTGTGGGCACGTCAGACTCTGTTCATATTTTGCGGGCAGGTGGGGATTATGCAAATGTGTTACCCAGTGACGTATACCGGTAACAGGTAAAAGATTAAAAAATATGACGACTCATTAAGGCGATGCAGAACCGACTCTCTCTTTTGTGAGACAATATCTTTATTTATCATGCACTTTTCTGATTAATAACTTTGCAAACCCTTTTCATTCAAGAATACCTACACCATAAAAAACAAAAAATAAACTTTTCAAAAACCCATATAACCTCCAATTAAAAGTGATGTATGTAGGATTGACACCGAGTGGTTGAACTAGGTATTGCAGTCCAAATTCAAAATATTGAACAGGGTTTTTTTCACCCGGCCCCTCGTCTTCAGACTTGATGCACACGCAGGTTGCCAGATTGATGACACAAACAGGAACAAGCACAATTGATGATGAATGAAATGAAATACGCTGTGTTTTCTGTCAACTGGCAACCCAGGTTGCCAAGATACAATTGGGTAAACTGGCAGTGGGCGGGTTTCACAAACCAAAACAAAGACAGACATTCTGACACTGAACGCACATTTTTAAAGGAGAATAAGTGAGTGCAGCATTGTTTTTCAGATCAACAAGTATGTTAACTTAGCATGTTTCTTAAATATCTGCAAACATATTCTGGTATTTTTATGCTTTAGTGAAGTCAAAAACGTACATACATCACCTTTAATGTTACACAAGTTGCATGAAATGGAGATGAAATGGCTTCTTGGAAAAAAAAAAAAAAAACAACAACAAAAGAAAAGTAGGGTGGGACTTGATTTTGTCCATTAGGAATTGATTGGATTGTTGGATGTAGGGGAAAACAAGTATGGGGAAGTAAATGTTTTTGTTTAAAGATTACAAGGGCACATGAATTAAAAATTCATGCCCCCCCCTGCTGGCCATTAGAGACTGGAGGAATTGTTGTTCTGCACATTTATTTATTTATTTATTTATTTATTGGTTAGCTAAATATGACCCACAATAAATCACGTGAGGTTCCAGTCTGATCTCAAATACGAAATTTGATGGGCGACCCAAAAATGTTAAACCTGGCCCTGCTCTCACCACACACATTTTGGCATCCTTTTAAAAACTCCAAAAAGCCTTTGTTTTTTTCACCTCAGCATTTCATTTGTCAAAAATGTTTTCAGTTAACAAGAAAGTAAACCAACAACAACAAAAATGTAGAATGCGTCTGTCCATCTGGCTGTAATTAGCATTTAGTTCAAAATGCCATTTTAATGAATATTAATGTAGCTAAATGGTTATAAGCTAATTACATTTTTCAGAGCCTCTCAGAAATGGTGATATAGAGTATCTGGTGGGCACTGAAGAGCTCTGGAGAATGCCAAAACAGAGAACCACTCAAATGCTCCAACCACTGCGTCAATGCATACAGAGCTCACAAAGGGAAGTGCAGGAAGTTTTTCAGTTTCTCATCTTACTTTCCGGTGTCTCTCATTTCCTCTCTCTCTAACCAGAATCCAATACGGAAGTATGTTTCTTCAGGACTGAGTTTGAATTCATATCTGTCGCAGAGGTGGAGATGATTAAAATCTGGTCATATTGCAGGCAGCATTATTATTACAGTTAGAACAACTCTTGCATTTAAGAAATATTAATTACTGGCTTACTGCAATTATTTACGAGTCTTTAAAATCTGTGTGGAGGTTTGAATTGTGTTGCCTTACACTATAAAAATGTTTTGTCAGTTATTCTGAAAAATGTTCACAGCGTGGATGCATCGAAATTTACTGGATTCATTCAAATCAAATATATTATTTAAACTAAGTGATTTTTTTTTTCTCAGACTTTTTAAGTGTCAGATGATGTGGAAAAAGCTCCTTAATGTAACAATTTACAAACAATGGAGCAATTTTTATTTATTTAGTGTAATTTGAGTTGTGCATTTGTTTAGTCCGCTGCTGATGCAACCAGTTAGACAATCATTAATTCATGTGGCTTGAACAAATTTTGCATTTAGATTAAATGCCTGGTGAAGACATGGTGTTAAAATATAATGATTATACCCCAAAAGTTCGACCAGACCACATCCCCCATTAATATTTTTCACCATGCCTGTAAACAAGCCTAAATAATACAAGAACACAGGCAGCATGTCCTCACTCCAGCTTAACAGCCTTTGGTCAGAAGACATCTGGTCACTTAGCAAGGGACGACAGGGACGGTCTGATGAACAGATTAGTAGTAAATCAGCAAGAAAGATGGCCAGAGAGACAAAGATGAGACGGATAAGGAGAGCGAGGCCGTATACAGAGAGAACGTGAGTTAAATGGTGAAAGCACAGAAATGCTTTCTGTTTGACAGAGTTTGACAGCGACAACAACTGCAGAAAAGGAGAAAGAAAGAAAAAGAGGATGATTAAGAAGTGACAGAGGGCATCTTTTTGAGGAGGACAAAGCTCGAAACCGCTTCAAACATTAATCAAGAGCTGTATTCACACAACACAGAATGACCCTGTCAAAATGCTACTGACTCTGACAGAAGCTGCTGTACTGTAACGGATATGATATGTGCTGAGGATTTGTTGTTTATTTTTTTATACAAAGTTCTCGGTAAATGCAGGCAAACCCAGATTAAACTAGTTATAATGCTTCAGCTGATGCACTTTAAAACGGCTGCTGCTGTGTCACTCCATATTTATCTTCATAACTCTCAGTGGGAAAAATATAATTTTATGTCGACATAGTATTCTATTTCCATCTGTTGTCTTTGTTCTCTGATGTTGTGAAATAAAGGAGATCATTTATCAGGGGTTTTTGGAGGGAATGACTCACTGCTCACAACGATGCTGTTAAATCTTTAATATGCTTATTGTAACGGCTGAGTGAACAGGCCAACCTCTTCCCCACTCTTTAAATGCCACCCCAAGATTGTAATTAATAGTTTGCATTAGCCCCGGTGACTTAAACCTTGGATATGCCATTTGACAAGTGCATAGATGTCAGATTGTATGCTTATGGATGTATGCTGGTGTCTGCGTGTGTCCTTGCCAACCTTGATGATGCTTCACAGGGTTCGGTTGAATCTGCTGTTCTTATAGTCATGATTGGACTACTGAAGTCTTGTTCTATTTTTTATTTAACATATTTTATAGCACTTTTATATTGGTATTTTATTGCTACACCACTGTTTTAAAGTTGGCATGATTTTGAAATGTTTGTCAAAGAAAACATTTTATGCTCATCAAGGCTGAATTTATTTTGAAAAATAAATAAATAAATAAATAAATCAGTAAAAATGTAGAGTTATATTTTTAACTATTATTAAATTTCTAAATAACTGCTTTCTATTTAAATACATGACATGATTACAGTGTCACATGGTCCTGCGGAAATCATTCTAATATGTCAGTAATATGAATTACTGCTTAAGACAGAAAACTGTGATGCTTTATCCCTGAATCTTTGATGAATAGAAAGTAAATATAATTATATAAATCTACAGTATAAATTTTTTATAACATTATAAATGTCATTCTTTTAATGCACCCTTGCTGAATAAAAGTATTAATTTCTATCCAAAAAATCTTACTGAGCAAACTTTTGAACAGTAGTGTATAAACAACAGTTATTTCAACATAAAGGTCTGAATCCATTATGAAAGCACACCACTCAGTGAAACACGAAAAACAGTATTCAGCAAATGTCTAAATAAAATAGTAGAAAAACACAATACCACAATTAAACAGCAAGAAATCTGCTCCGTAATTGTTTTTCCCCCAGGATAAATAGCACTAAATAGCACTAAAAAATCTTAAAACATAAAAATCTTAAAAATGACTTGTTACTTAGAGAGAATTATCAAACTACGGTACATCAAAAAATGTTAAATAGTGCATGAAAAACGTGATTGTTCTAAAAGTAACAATAAATTAGTAGCTTAAATTAAATTAATCAATCTTCCTGTCTTACTTGAAATGTCCAAGTGCTATATTATCATTTTAATTAAAAAGTTATGTTTAAAAACTAAAATAAATGAAAAAACTATGAAATAGACACTAGTAGTACTACAGTAGGTAAAAATAATCATGAATAAATCTAAGTCTAAGTGAAAGGGCATTTTTGCAAACTTTGACAGATATATGACATTTCCAGATGAAACTGAATATTCAGTTTATTTATTTTTATTGAAATTAAAATTATTTTAGCTCAAACAATATCATCAATCTGAGGTGGGACTACCAGTTTTTCTGACCTTTGACAGACAAGGGCAGTTCATTATTATATACAGTATAACAGGCATTATTTTTTGCATTTCTGTTTGAATCTGGTGGCACAGAAATTCCACAGTTTAGCTTTAACATAAAAAAAGAACATGGTCTTGTAAAAACACTTGGTCTTGCTTTTTTATGCTATTCAATAGCACTCTTTTGCACATCTGAGCTTATGAATCAATCTAGATTGAGAGACAAAATACCTTGAAGAGCCTTGCTTCTAAAGCCTTTTCATTCTCTGGCTCTCTGAATGCTTGTTCATGGCAATCTTTAGAGGTACACCACTGCGCTGGCATTCACTAATATAACAGTACAAAAGCCGGACATTTCTGTTTTTTGAGAGCTTTTAGAGTAGAGAGTAGTGGATTTGTAAAAGTGCAGATGAAGAACTAGAGTTGAATTGTAAGAGGCTCAACTAGTCCCTCTTGACTCGAGTTGATTTCGACCACCCTGGTGTACAGGTGTGTGTGCATGCGCTCTCAGAACGCCTCAAATCTGTGTGTGCAAATTATTTCCCTGAATCTCTCCATTACTCTGTACTGGGCCAGTGAATTTTCCTCCCAAATTAGTGTGCTATGAATATAGGGATGCTCAGTACAAACCTCATTATTCACTTGCATTCAGAACAGAGAGAATTGACTGATGAAAGATTCATGTGTTTTGGTGGAGTGATGAGGCCTGGAAACACACAAACAAACCTCAGTAGAGTTCCCTACAGCCCCCTGTGTCTCGCTCTCTTCTGCTCTCTTCCTCTCATAACCTTGTATATATTTGATTGCATGTGAGCTAGTGAGATAATAGTCACTTATTAGAGCTTTTGGTGCAAATCTGACATCAAATGTTTGACGTCAAAGTTTGTTTAGTTGATGTGAATGAAAGATATATTCCAAACTTTGGTACACAACAAGCAATTAATGAAAAAATCTACACTGTTAGAAAAAAGTGCAAAATTTTAGGTTTAGTTGGACAACAGTCACTGGGACAGTACCATAAAAATGACTAATTTGACTAACCTTATCTACAGTACCCTTAAAATATGCATATTATTAACTTAGAGTAGTAATGTTAACCTCACTCCCAAGGTATCAAGAACTGAAGCATGGTCAAACACCTTTAAACACACTGTATATGTGAATGACTTGAACCATTTCACTGGATAAAATTGGGATTTTTCTTTCTGGATTTAAACATTGTTGGAAACATTTGGGATAATATAAGTAAACAAGTAAACAAAACAGTGATTTTTGGATATTTTCTTACACACTGTGCCTTTAAGACACTAAAGGTACCCCTAGGCGTCTCTATAGCGACAAACCAGGAACTCCATTGCTTTCAATGAGAAACTGTGCACATCCCAAAAACAAATGTGAAAGGCATGGGAAAGTCATTGTCATGAACTTTTATATTGGGGTATAATTTTGTCACTATAATGCACATGTTGGAGTATGATTTTCAATTCAAACAGTCACAATGATTTTATTTGCACTGCACTTTTTTCTAGACATTTCTGAGCACCCAACCCAACCCCTACCTATCCATTTGTCAATATAAAAACACAGGATATAGCGTAAGGATATGTTTTGATATTGTTGAGTAGTTATTAGATTTAAAGGTGGGGTTAGATGCTTAAAGATGTGTATGAAAGTATAACTATACATAAAAATTATTATTTTACAAATGCATGCAAATAATTAAATGTGTCTTGATCTGATGCACAAAAGGCAAGCAACTGAAAGCAGTGGAATTCTTGTTCGTCAATATAGTGACACCTGGGGTACCTTTAGCATCTAAGAAATGCAATACTTCAGTTTTTGATGCCTTGGGAGTGAGAATGGGTTGGTAATTTGTACCCTTAAGGTACTACTATGATCCTTTTAGGGGCAAATAAGGTACAATGCTATCTCTTTGACAAGTTGTTATACCCCTAAAGGTACATTTTTTGCAATTTTCTTCTGACTGTAGCATTTAAGAGAGAACCAAATTGACCAACATCACTCAGTTCATGCACTTTACAGATTTAATTTTGTTTGGACTAAAGCAATAATTTGTCTTTTTTAAAATGTCACGCAAAAGCTTCAGTCTGACTGAAATCATCTGGTTTTTGGACTAACAGACCTAGATAGATTGTAGCTCGGCTTCGTCCAGCATGTTTACATGTTAATTGGTTAATGTGTTACATTTGGGTTTAACACTCACTTTCAGTTGGCAGTAATAGTGCAATGTTAATTGCACCAGGCAAATAGCATTGAACTTTGTGAATAAGGTGCAATCTGTGAGTCTAATTAAAATACACAGTGACGGTAAAGTCTGCATGAATTGGCAATTCACACTATCCATTTTCTAAATGTATATTATTGATTGTTTTGTGATTCATTTGCATTCTATTTATCCTTGTACCTTATTTGCCCCTACGTATATTTTATTTGTTTAGTGAATTCCTGTTTCTCTGTTTGTCAACCTAACCGGAATACATGTAGTGGCAGATTATGCATTGTGGGTTGTGATGGGATGGTGTAGTTCCCATAGGGCTGGTTCTTAGTCTCAGTCCTGGCCTTGGGCTTGGTGGATGAAGTGGTCCACTTTGCCATGACTCTGCCAAAGCTGATCATGCATAGCAGGCAGCTCTACAGTGGGCAGGCCGAGCACAAAGAGCTCCTCGATGCTGCTGAGCCTGGTTTATCCCCTGCTACGGATTCCTCCTCTACACATGGTCTGTCAAGGGTTTCAGGGGCAAGGCGGGTGTGTGCAAGAAATTCATGAGTGTTTGAAGTGCGAATCTGATCAGAGGCAGGAAATTGCTAAAGATGTTCTTGTGCCCACTGCAGCACGCAAGATATCATTAGCAGGTGCTTCTTTTCTCAGGTCCTGAGGCACTTTTAGAGGTGGACAGGATGGAGGTGAAGGGGCAGAAGATGATGAGAAAGGAGGAAGTGAAGGGGTTGGAAAGGTGTAGAGAACACAGGTTGGAATAAAGCAGCATGTTTAATACGACCAAGACCTGGATTTTAACGTGAACACATTTTCAAATCCCCACAAGACTGCACTGAAAATTTCATGCTAGGAAGATCTTTCCAGTCCTTGACTATGCCATCTAGCAATAGCACATTTCAGTATTTCGTGTGTTCTTTTTTGTATTTTTATTTTTTTTTTTCTACTAAACTTGCCGTCTTTGCAGTAACGTTTTTGTAGCATTTGCTTCTGTGTGCTGCTGCATCTCTCAGCAGGTGGGTGTTAACAGCTTCACCGACTGAACTCCTCGCTGAGCTAATGGCCTTGCTGACTCTTACACAACGCCTAACTAGTCTAAAATAATAGAAGGCAGTCTCTTGGATGGCCTTGACCAGCGAAAGAGCTGCTTCTTGCACTGAAGAACTGACTTCTGCTCGAGTTTGATCCAAACTTTCATTCCTAATTGGTAAGAGTGATGAACCTCAGTCAGAAGAGGGCAAGATTTCAGCAAACTGAGTGAAATGGGACATCCTCCGCTAAAATCGAACTAGACAATTTGGGTTAGAAACAAACTCTGCAGTACAGAGGCCCTCCATGATTTGGACACTGCTGAGATATTTTGACTTATAAATGAAAGCAGTTTAATTTTGTTAAAATTGTGTAATGTTTGCCTCCAAAAAACTGACAGTCTTTCAGAGGAAGAAAGAAAAACTGAGCCTTCACAATAAATGCAAAATAAAGTTTGCAAACCAAGTAATGCGATTTTTAAAAAGTTTTTTTTTTTTTTAGGCACAGTTCTACAAATATAGAAAAATCAGAAGAGACATTAAAATGACACAACATGATTTGCTTCCATCCAAAATTTGGCCAACAAATTAATTTAGCATCTTTCCGCCTAAATAGAATGTAAACTAGGCTGTGAGGGATAGAAGTGCCGTGTGATCAGTGGATTGCACTGTTGTTTAACAGTGACATTAGGTTGAGTAATGATGACTGAATTTTAATTTTCATGTGAACTATCCCAGTAAATGAAAAATGAAAGTAATAAAAAATCTAAATTATTTAATGATTGAAAACATATAAGGCCAAACAACAGGGTTGTATACAAATCTGCTGATACGAATGAGCAGAAGATGGACAAATAGATTGAATGTTCTTCATGCATTTGTAGATGTTCATATTGGTAATGTAGACTAGATGCTTATACATTTATTTCATTTATTCTGTTTAAATTTATTTAGACAAATAAAAAACATATTTGTGAGCTTTAAAATTAACGTTGTATCCATCAACAGCATTTTTTTTTCTAGTCTAGACCACCCTTAGCAGACCAACATATAGTTCTTTTTTTCTTCAATAAAAGTGCCTCTTTTTTTGCTTTTGTATACAGAGGGCTTTTAACTCTGTTTTTTACACTGGCCTTGTGTGTGTGTAGCTGAAAGCCTTTCACTGTACGAAGACACCATTTTCGAAGACCTCTATTTTCTATTTGCCCCTAGGCACTTTGACAGAGGCAGTGAATAAAAACCCCCTGTTAGCATCATCAAAAAAACCCACCACCATCTTAGAAAAAAAAAAAAAAAAGAAAGAAAAGTATGCAATGAGGTAAAAGATCAGGTGAGCTTTTCACTAAATTGTGTTAAGTGCTCCGTGGCCTTAGATATGAAGGGTGATCACAATCATTTTTACTTATCATAACATCTGTTACATTTCATGCTGCTGTTTGCTTTGTTCATAGAAGATGTACATCACATCTTAAAAGTATGCTTTCTCATTCTTTACAAATCTGCCAGTTCGTGGCATAAAAATCCATAACAGTGCACCATTGACAATTTTTTTTTTCTTTGCTGTACACTGAACTTCTTTTCGATATCTCCCTCAAAGTTTGCAGTAGTCTATCTAAGTGAAAGCTGCCTTGAGTTTGTTATTTTTACAATTTGGTATAATTGTAATCGAACATGTTTGGCGATGCAGAAGTAATACTAAGGTAACTCCCGAGCATGTGTGGAAGTCGGGAAATTGAAAACCAGCAACCAAACGCTGTAGACCCTCCTCTGAAATGACTTATTGAACAGGACACTCTAATGCTCTGGACAGCCATTAACTAAAGCTATAAATGAATGAGAAAACAAGCCAGGGCTGATTTTCTCTCTGGGTGATTCTTTACACTCGAAAACAAGTATGATCTTAAAAGTCCTGAGAGCTCATTGGATGTAAAGCAAACAAAGAGCTGCATGTGTAGTTCTAGTGCTGCGAAAGAGCCTCTGAGGTTTGATGGATGGATGACTGGAAAGGAATTTGAAATGAAAGATGCATTATGGATGTGAAGAGGTGCATTAGCTGGATTATAGATGGGTTAGATGGATTATGCATGGTGAACAGGATTTCTGTTTAAGGTTATCAAAACTGGAAGAGAGACATATATTTTTTTTTATGTGAAGAGTTGTCAAAACTTTGTAAATTTTGCCTACAACTCTTTGAGTATTTTTATGGAGTGGACTATGCCACTGTGAAGTGATACCAGCAGTGCATTAGTATATCTGTAAATAACTCCTGCCGGTGGTGTTACTCACTGCATGCACTCTTCATCTCTTATTTATCACAAACATGTGAAATACAGGCAGCTCCCTTTAGATCAGCAAAAGCATGAGGTTTTAAACACACAGAAGAGACTAGTGTGTGTTAAAGTGCAGTTCTAGCATACATCTAGACACTGATACAATATCTACAACAGCATCTTAAATGTAAACACTTTTATGTATATTATGAACAACTTTTGAACAACTCATTTGAGGTTTATCAAATTAACAACATTTATTGGTTGATTTTACTGAGATACATTAAATAAGCTTAACGCAATACATTTAATGCAATATTTACGTAATTTGACAATTAACATTTCATTATGTTTCTTAAAGACTTGTTATAACTATTGTGACGACACACAATTAATTAATTTCAGATGCCCAACCCACATGTCCAAATGCAGCAGATAGCAATGGCACTGCAGTGAATAGAAAACAGAAACAAAGTCACCTAGGTTATGCATACAGTATATGTGAATTTCTGCAATCAGATTAATCAGATAAAGGCCAAGAGTTCGCAATCATGCCAAATGCCAGATAAGATACAGAATTAAGATACAGAACATGGACACAGAGTAGAGTAACAGCTGAAGGCAAAAAGAGACAGTGAAACAGACAAAGAGTGTGCAAGAGAGAGAAAGAGAGATATTGGGACGCCATATGGCTGGAGAAACATCTGGTCGCCCTGGTGGCATTAGAGACTGATGGAGCCGCGTTACTGCAAAAGGAAAATGTATTATTACGATTGAATAAATAAATAAAGTTTAAAGTCATTTCAAGTCATCTGATGCACTAAGAGGTTTGGGAGGCTGGCGAGCACATCTGTCCCTGCAAAAGGCCCCAGTTTTGGGCAAGTAGGTGGTGGGAAACTGATTGGATAATTGTGAATAATGGAGAAGGAGCATTTAGGATGTGAAATGGAAGGCAAAAAAGCAACAAAAACACTGCGGTTCTGTGGAACAGCCCAGCCAGCTTCTAAATGAGCCATTTTTTCATTTTTTTTTTCTCTTTTTTTTCAAGAGAGAATGTTCCGAATGGACATTTAAATTATGTTATAGCCCAGTATTTATGTGATCATCTATGCAAATCAAGCTTTTACTAAACAGAAGCAACTCTGAAACCACTTATTTGCTGTTGTCTCAGCATTCGAATAATTACAAATAGTCTTTAGCCTGTTAACTTCCATTACTCAGATAATGGAAGGTAGGGTGATAAGGCAGCGATGTTACCGCCACACCATAATGATGGTGTTATGGATCCAAAGAGGCTTTTCAATTGCATGCAGCTTACTATGAATTCCTTTAGAAACCTTTCTGTGGGTTATCAGTTTGAAGACTTGTGTCAGTTTGAAGGCCAGGCCTTGTCATTGTCACTGTGCAGATGAACCCTTTTAGGAATAGCCCTAACCTGTTTGACATTCTTTCTTGTAATTTGATATTTTGAAGAATATTTACTTATACAATTAAAGTGACACAGAACCATATTGTCATTTTTTTTTTTTTTTTTTTTTTTTTTTGTCAGGAATGGAGTCACATTTAAGTTGTTATTCATTGATAATCTTCATTGAAACGAGAACTGCTGCAGCTGGAGTCTTTGAGTTGATTTGTGAGTGAATCATTCTGTTTTGTGAAGTAATCTTTCAGTGAATAATTTGTGAACCAAGTCACCTTGGTTCATTGAAAATAACTGACTAAAAAGAATGATTCACTCACTGATTCTGTGTCAGTTCACTTTTCATACAAGGTTCGTAATTTTCTATCTGGAGATGACACTTCCTTTGATATTTTTTGTAAAAATGTCTTCATAAAGTTCATACAGAATTGGAAACTAGGTTAGAGGGAGTAAATAGTGACAGGGCATTCATGTTTGGCTGAACAATCCCTAAATGCTTTTTTGGAGTTACTGTAATATTATTTGAGAAAAAACAGTTCGGGGCCATATTTCATTTCCTCTTCCCAGCTGTTAATATAGTCTTTGTTTTCTTTCTCACTTGCACACACATACTGAAAAGGCAAGCTCGCCACTGATTTCCATACAGCAGACCTATAGATAGAGCCTAACCCTCCACATCCTCAATAGTTGATTGTGAAGAGTTTTCAGAGGGGAACATATTTTATCTAGTAGCTCGGGTTAGCAAAGAGTAATTTATACTCTAGTGGTTTTAGCCAGATAAACAGAATGTAAGAGGACAGCGTTGAACAGTGGATTCTGCCACTCTTATAGACTCACCAAGACCCAGCTGTGCTCTGTTTCCTTATGATAAAACACATAACAAAGATGCAACAAAACAACAAAACAACAGAGGGGAATTCAGGCTTCAGAGATAACTGTATACTAGTGTCCCTATCAGCATAAGAAGACATGTATGGTTTTTGTAGCTGAGAGCCACCGAGAATCACATTTGTGTGTTTATGTAGTTCACGAGATAACTTAAAGGGTTAGTTTAGCCAAAAATGAAAATTAGCCCATAAATTACTCACCCTCAAGTCATCCTAGGTGTATATGACTTTCTTCTTTCAAACGTATCCAATCTGAGTTATATTAAAAATGGTCTTTGATCTTTCAAGCTGTTTAATGCCATTAAATGGGTGTTGCATGCATCAATCCAAAAGAAGTTAAATAAAAAGCGCCCATCCATAAAAAAGTGTCTATGACTTTCTTTTTTCAGATGAATCCAGTCTGAGTTATATAAAAAATTGTTTTTGATCTTTCAAGCTGTTTACTGCCACTCAGCAGGTGTTGCATGCATCAGTCCAAAACTTTATTCTGACATGATAAAGAAGCAAATGCTGTCATCATGTACTGTACTCAACCTAAGAGTTTTCCCTCAATAAACTACTGACAGTGATCTATTGATCCTACTGGCTGCTTATTGATAATAATTAAGGTAGTTGTTGTAGTAGTTTTGTTCAGGTATTGGGTAGGTCTAAGGGATCTAGAATGTGTTTATGCAGAATAAGGCATTAATATGTGCTTTATAAGTACTAATAAACAGCCAATATTCTAGTAATATGCATGCTAATAAGCAAGTAATTAATAGTGAGTAGTGTTCCCTAGAGTGTTTCTAAAGTATAATAATAGATATGACTTCACTCTTAAACATAAAGGTTCTTTATTAGAATCGGTAGTTCCACGAAGAAGCTTTAACATCCATGGAACCTTTTAATTGCACAAAGTTTTTTTTTTTTTTTTCAGTAAAAAGTTCTTAGATTATTAAAATGTTCTTAAAATGTCTCTATGACATTGTTCTGAACACTCTTTTGTGGAATCTTATTTTTAAAAGTGTATATTCAAAGTCATCTGAAGAGAAAGAGACCCATCCTCCTTTCAACTTTGTGTGCGTTATGAAAAACAGAAAGCCAAGGGGTTCGAAACGTTGTAACGGTAAAGGATAACAGAGTTTTCTTTTGTGGCCAAAAAATGTTATGGGAAACATTTAGGAAGAAGGAAATCTCCATTCAGCTCTCCAAGCTCATAAATGAGCTTTGTGTCTCTTACTGAGAACATTTTAAAAATCAAGCCGTACAATAAGCAACAAAATGGTGAAAAATACAATGAGAAAGGCAATGGATTATATTACAAAACATGTTTTGCTGCAAAACTTCTATTTCATACCAGCTAATTCAAGAAAGTAAGTAATGAGGGTTGGATATCTTGTTAGCTGTGTTTTCATTGAGCGTGCTTTGGCACGAAGCACAGAAAGCAAATGCAGATATTTTAATTAAGCAGCAGAAAAACAGGAATCCTTACTTGGGTCCAAATCTGTGACAGCTAAACAACATCGCAAGTTATTTTTGCAAAGTTTTCAAAGATTGAGACTAGACCCCCAACCCCTCCTTCTCATGCAGCCTCAGTTAGCGGTAGCCGAATCTTGTTCTTCTATGCATATGTATAGATTGAAGTTGTTTGAATTTTCCAATGTGTTTATTTTTAAATCTTTTTATCTTTAATCATGATTTTGTGTTACTCCACAGTAGATTGTCTTGATGTTCTAAATTATAATGAGATTTATGTTTCTAGGACACCATCAGAAATGAGGTTATATTCTCTGTGGGATACTCCAAAGTATTTCCTCCCAGTTTTTCTTTTTTTTTTTCATCGTCGTCTTCTCCTCTCTTTCTCTACTTGTTTTAAATTCAATAACAAGGCAGTGAGTGACAGACAGAAGGCAGAGAAACAAAAGGAGCAGAGAGAGGCCCCATCAGTGTAGTTACACATCCTAACGAGTGAGTCAGATGGCTCGTACTCCAACTGCGAGCAGTGCGCACAACACCAAACAAACCCTGGTGGGCTCCACACACAACATGCCCTCCATTGTTTAGAGAATGTGATCAGAGGAACATTAACTCTGCGTTGGGCGTTCCCCTATCTGGTATGAAAAAATACAAAAAAACAAACACGTTGATTTAGAATATGAAATAGTTCACTGGAAAAGGATTTACTTACCCTCTACATACAATTCGTAGTGAACTCATCTCAGATCCAAAATGACGTGTGATGTATTCTTCTAAATCCATATGATAGAGATGAAAATTTGAAGTCGATATTCATTGATTATCTTCCTCTTCTAGAACTCCAGACTGACATGGTAGCACCATCTGAGGTCTATAAAAAAAGGAGAGAAACTAAAAATAATAATATTCCATTGTAAAAAATAAAATAAAATAGTACCATAATTTAAAAAAAAAAGAATACTTGGAATGGAAATAAGACATTTTAAAAGAACATAAGTGCAAAATGAATGTTTTTGGGTTAATTTGAATTCAATGAAATTTTATTATAGTTTAAATTTATATTAAATGTAGTTAGTTGAACTGTTATTTTTTGACCAACTTCAGTGCTTTATACGTCATTTCACAATTCTGTCATTTGTAGTGATGAAGTTGCAATTTAGTGCATTCACATTATATTTAACTTTATTTAATACTGAATAACACACTATAGTTAAAGTCATAACCAAATACTTCATATGTGCTTTAGTACGTTAGTCAATACATCAAAACAAGTGTGCTTCTTTTAGCATGACAATAGATTATTAAAACCTAATGATTTAAAATATACCTAAGTTTAACCCTTTGGATTCGATCCCCGCGTATACGCGTTATGAGGCATCTTCTCCTAATAACCCCGAAAAGAACTTAAATTACACTTTCAGTTTTGATCGTACAGATAAGAGCAATACATCAATCAAATCTGTAAAGGGTCTACTTTTATTTGTATACACACATAATAACAACAAAACTTTGTGCATTTATAAAATAAAGAAAACAAACAAGGTGCGCTGTCTCCAGCCTTTGTCTGCGCTGATCTTCATTTACAAATGCGTCATTGAAATGAACTGTAACTCAGCAAATACTCAACACAGAGAAATGAGAGATATATCTATAGAAAGCTTGACATGTCTACTTTTATATTATGCAAGTGCAGTACAGAAATGAATTTAATTATAATAATTAAACACAAATAAATAATAAAATTATACTTTTTTTTTTTTTTGCAAATTTCCTTTATGAGTGAAGACATGACCTGACTGGGCAACACTTTATAGGGACCAATTCTCACTATTAACTAGTTGCTTACTAGCATGCATATTACTAGCATGTTGGCTGTTTATTAGTACTTATAAAGCACATATTAGTGGTTTATTCTGCTTGACCATATTTTAGATCCCTTAATCCTAATGAAATGAAAAATCTTATATAATGATTGTTATATTGATGTGGGTTGTCAATTGTTGTTTTTTTTATTATCTATGTTTATTAATTAATTAATCTGACATTACAAAGTGCATGATTTTTTTTTTAAGTGTACTTAAGTGTGTTAGGAAACAGTCATGAAAGTGGTATTTTGTTTCGTTAATGTTATATTATCTGCAAGAAGAGCTTTGGAGGTTTAAAGTACACTACAAGTGCACAAGGCTTATTATTTTTCAGAAGGGTTAATTTTGTATTTCACAAATAAGCACAGTTGCTAGTAAATATTACATATTTTATCTCATGAAAATGTACATTTGCAAGTAAAGCACTGAATCTGAGTTGGGATTCAGATGTAAATTTAGTGCTATTAACAACAGTAACATCTGTAAAGGTGTAGTGATTTTATACTATAATAATTAAAATGCACCTGCTCTGAGCTTGCCGTCGAGTCTAACAGGTAACGCTGCTTTGTTCAGCATTTGGAGTGATTGACATTTTGATGTTTCTCACAAGCTACATGAAGGGCAGCAGAAAAAACAGTAGCAAAATGCCACCATTTAGTCGCTTTATAGAGCGACTATAGGCCTATAAATGAAATACTGAATACAGGTTTGACTCGACACAAGGGTGAGTAATAATGACAGATCTTTCATTTTCGAGTGAACTATTCCTTTAAGTTTCACCACTGCAACAAGCACATCATCTATCAATCAATCGTGATCCAGACCTTATTTAAACAACCCATCTATCCAACCTAGATCTTCTCCACAGGGCATCCAGCTTTACCAATGCAAAGCTTCAGGGAGACTTTCATCCTTGGCATGAAGGTGTACCCTATAGCAGGTTAATAAAGAATGCATCTTACACTAAATTATGCAGTAGTAAAGACTCAAAATGAATTCAGCAGGAAGAAGAGTGAGCTGAAATGGGAATTTATGATTCGCAACATCATATAGTTTGTGAACCCTTGCATGAAGGCTTTGATTAAAGCTTGATGTACACCGGATTACAATATTTCAAACTTACAAGGCCATTTGTGGACACAATGGAAACTTGCTATTTCTACGAAGACTTTAATTTATTTTCTGATCAGTTTTACTTTCTTTACAGTCATGTGATGCTTGCATTGTAGCTGCATGGTATAATTTAGGTGCAACATAATTTCACAAATTTTGCTATTTGACTCAAAGAACAATGTGTTGATATTCAGGTCAGTTCAACATTTCAAATATTTTAATGCAAAGAATTATAAAGCACATATTAATGTCTTATTCTGCATGCCCATTATTCTTAATCCTTAATCTTACTCAATACCTAAGCTGAACAACTACTTTATTAACTATTAAATAAGCAGTAATTAGGAGTTTATAGAGGCAGTTGTAATAGTTAATAGTGAGAATTGGACCTTAAAATAAATTGTTATCAGCATGTTAGCTTTATGATTATTTTACATTAATACATTTGGTAGATGCATTTTTCCAAAGCAAAAACTTACATGACATTCAAGTTATATATATTATTTTTTTTGGTTACAGTTTAGTTAAATTTTTTTGGCCTTGGTGCATATTTAAGTTACAGGAATTAATAAATTCTTTATATTTTCATTGTTGTTTTTTTTTTTAATGAAATAATTTATTTAAGATTTAAATATTTCATATTTTTTATATACGGTTGAAAGGCTGGGTCTGGGAGAAAACAACAAAATCTATACAGTACATAAGTGGCATGTGAGAAGTAGTAAAAACTAATGAATGCATGTAAAAAGTGTTAATATACTTAACCTTAATAATGAAAATCAAACCGCTAGTAGCTGAAGAAACATAATAATAATCACACTAATCATAATTAAAAAGAAATCTTAGAAATCCTAGCCTTACTTCTTCAGTTGTCCAAGGCTGTTTATTTATTGCCTGAAGTTATGATTTAGTATCGACAGATACCAGATGCTGGTATCATACAGAATCTGTAATACTGTACAAATAAATAAATTCAACATCAAGTTCAGTGTCTTTGGTGAGCATTTTGAAAAGTTCTGCTCTATTGATGCTGTTTATGATACATTTATGTTAATAAACAAATTCCCTTGAATGTCTAGGCTTTCTGTTGACAATCTTGATTTTCATATCTAAAATCAATAAAAGTCACTTATTACAACTGCAGATCACCCCCCTCCCACAAATACTGTGTTGTTTTCCTCTTGAGAGAACATCCCTCTAATGGATGGCGGGAACAAAATGCAGCAACCTGGCTTTTACCAACAGAGTAATCTTAGGGGGAAAGCGACAGACTCCCCTGAGAGAACAAGACTCTGGATTAGAGGGAGTACAAGGGGAAACGCTGAAATGCAGATACTTTAGATGGTGACTGTACTGTGTTTGTGAAACTAGAGATGATTCAGCCATTGCTGAGCAGAGTTTTGTTCACCTTCTGTAAAGCCCTTCATTAACAAGCATTGTTTAAACATCGTCAGTCAAAAAGGATAGTTAGTGGTCTTCATTTCAGTTTGAGTGGGAGACATTTATTAATGTCTTTTTATCTTAATTTCATGTTGTTACTTATTTTTCTATCTTTCATGTTACACTTGATGTTGATTCCTCTGCACTCTGAAAAAATTATGTGTCCAAAATCTATGAGCCAAGGACGAGTCCAAGTACACAAACTCTAGTGCTTATTGCTCATAATATGATCAAACCTCTTAAATTTAGCACATAACATAACCTGCACCGTTTGTAGAATGGACATGAATGATGTCTGAAATATTTTGAAATTGTGCTTCATAACCATGTTGTTATATTGGTTCTTATGAATGAAAATAATTAAATATCCTTACGATCATTTAGGTAGATGCAACATGACTTGTTAACTAGAATTCACTTGTTTAAGGTCTTAATTTAAACATTTTGAAATCTACTTGGCACCAGTTTGGTTGAAGTTTGCTTTCTCTGATTCTTTGAACAACCCTGAGCCATTTCAGTGCAAATACATAAATATTGAGATATTGAATATCTCCAAAAGGCCGAAAAGTATTGAAACACATTTTTTAGCTATATCGCCCATCTCTACTTGATAATGTGAATTTTTTTTTTTTTTTTTTTTTTGTGAGAGGATAACCTTTAAACATCGAGGATGTCTTTTTCCTAAAGCTGAGGGCAGACTATGAGCGTGAAAGTTCAGGTCAGAGAAGAAATCATGAAGCTGAAGAGCAAGCGGGTAGTTCCCATCACAGCATGCATAAGCAATCAAACGGAAGAATCCAGAGTGGCTACTTTATTCTGCCATTAATGACCTCTTGAATCAGCACTAAAATGGAGGAACTTATGGTGCTTCAGGCTTATATTCGACGTGAGAGACCAGGTCTGCATTTAGCTTACTTAATTTATATTTTTAATTTGCCACAATATGTTCATCCCATTGTGGTCCTTTAGAAGTTATTTATTCAAAACTATTGGCTCTCATACAAAGAATTGCACTTTTCACTATATTATTGTGCAATTAGGTGTTCAGTTAAATAATACCACAACTTAGGTGCCCTTGAGCAAGGCACTGAACCCCCAACTGCACCCAGGGCACTACAGCATAAATGGCTGCCCACTGCTCCAGGTGTGTGTTCATGGTGTGTGTTCACTGCTGTGTGTGTGCACTTTGGATGGGTTAAATGCAGAGTACGAATTCTGAGTATGGGTCACCATACTTGGCTGTATGTCACGTCACTATTTTTTTTTTTAAATGAAATTAAATAAATACTGCAATGGCATTGGTCTGCTTTTAGGAGATGAATTGCTAACACTTTGTAAGTACCCACTGTAAAGAGAAATTACACAATGAATCTCTTTAATATCTCAACTGTTTCCCCTAGACAGCAATGAGATTGAATGGAAAGTAAATGGAGATGTTTCTACCCTTCAGATTTTTCTCTTGAGAAAAACACTTTAGTTATTTCTGTTTTTAGAGTTTCAGGTGTCAACAATGTCTCAAAGTGCTCAGATTTGCAAATATATAAATGAAAGAAAAATAAGAGATTTTAATATGAACTGTAGCGGTATTGGACAGTTTATATGGTGCTTTTTATCATTCTCAGCATTTGGGAATATAAATCACCAATCATTTTGTTGTATTGAAACATGAAATTTGATTAAAGGCTTTCAAAATCAAAGAACAAACTGGTGTGATGTCACTTTGAACAAAATCAGGCCAATCAGGCTATGGTTTTGAGTTAATTTTGGGGATTTGAAACGGCTTGCCAAAGCAAACTTTCCGGGAAAGTTTGGTCCGTTGTGATGATGTCATTGGTAGGTGTGGCCCTGGGGTTCCGCCCTCTCTGACACGGAAATCTTCTCTGGTTCATTTCCTCTGTTCAGTCCATAAAGATCAGATGTCTGGGAGTGAAAATATAAACACACTCAAGAGCAGCTTTATAGTAGAAAATGAAGTTGCTTACTTTAAAGCAATCTGTTGTATAAATGAAGAGGTATTTTCAACATCTTTTTACCCCCAAGCAAGAAATGAAAAAGAACTTCACTGTAAGTATATCAGAGCCTTAAGTCAGCCTTTTGTGTTTCAGAAGAAAATTACAATGGTTTTGGAGCAATATGTTTAATTTTGTGTACTATTCCTTTAAATTCCATTCCAGCAAACTCTAACCATTCAAAATAAGAATATGATATACATTCGACAGAACAGAGCGTCCATCGACCTGACGGTGGCACAATCCAGTCACGTGGTTGGAAAAATGTGGAACTCAAGCAAAGAAAGAATGCTTTTTAATCTCATTCGTTCTCCCTGGAGCAAATGTTACCTCAACCTGAATGGAATTGCTAATCGAAGTTGCTCAAATATTTCATCTCCGCTGCTTGCCGCATTTTCATTTCCCATTGCAGACACGGCCTGCCATTTGCAGATGGTGCGAGCAAATGTTAATTCACCCCTGCACACATCAGCGTCGACAGGGCGCCCGAAAGGCCGTGAGTTAACAGAGGAGGGCGGGGCGTTTGACGAGGGGTGTTTACTTAAGGTAATGTAATTGAGTTGTGCCACAGGATCAAGCCTGTATGCACTGACAGCCCTGAGGGGGAACGGACGGTCAGCGCAAAACGGGGTCAGGGAAAGGGCTTTGTTCTGCAGAAAAGCTCTTGGCCTACTTTTTAGCAGGACTTGTGATTTAAGGAACCTGAGTTCCTGAAGTAGTTTAATCTTCCCTCCCTGGATGAGTTGACAGTTCACCTGCTTGGGTCTCTTCCAGGTTACTGGAGTTCTCGATTCAGTTACCCGGGGAATCATGGGAACTTTTCCATTTTCTCGAATTAGAATAGTCCATCCAGATAGCAGAATAAGACCTCTCAACCCAGCCAAAAAGAGAAAAATCACACTAGTAAAACTATGCTTGACAAATTTAAACGATGAACTAAAAGGAGCCTTTTTTCTTTTATTTGAATTCATCTACAGAATTATATTAAATGTTAAGTTGCCGTTACTTAGAATCTGCCATCATCGTAATAATATCCATTAGCTATATAGTTAACACTTAACAATAAAGTCCCATTATTTAACGTTAGTTGATGCATTAACTAACAATGAGAAATATTTTGGTACAGGATTTATTAATCCTGGTTAACATTAGTTAATAAAAATACCACTGTAAATTCATTGTCAGTTTATGTCAACTCAAGTCCACTCAGTAATACTAACAGAAACAACTTTTGATTTTAATAATATATAAATGTTGACATTGACATTAACTAACATTCATAACTGCTTTAAAAGTATTTTGATTACACAATTTTTCAGTGTCCTTGTTACAGTGTAATTATACTTTTAAATACTGAGAAATATTAATTAACCACATGTACTTACTGTATATTTAGGATAAGGGTTTTGGTTTGGGGTTAGTTGCATGTAATTATGCATAATTTATTGTTATCACTATGTGTAACACTGACACCGTAAAATAAAGTGTTACCAGTCTGTGTGTGTGTGTGTGTGTGTGTGTGTGTGTGTGTGTTAGTTCAAGTTAACTAATACAGTTAACTAATGAAAACAAATGCAAACTTATTGTAAGTGTTAACTATATATATTATATATAGCTATAAACTATATATGTTTAGATTATGTAATATGCAACATCCATAACAAAAATGTAAATAACACTGGCAAAAGGTCAAACATATTACTATTTTGGTTGAGTCTTCCCAGCACGCATTGGGAAATCTAGGCCTATTTAGAGACACCTTTTTTGCTTGTTGACTTCTGAAAAAGCTGCACAGAGATACGTTACTTGTGTTCCTAAAAGTTTTGAAAAGCTGCTGGAACTTCAGATTGATAAGAAAACTACTGTAACTACAATAATCAAGTTTTTGGTCGTTTTTCAGCATGATTCACTTGATCTAAGAACCATTTTTATGTTATATAGTCTAGAAGACGAAATTGAAGCAATATGGATGTTTTTTTTTGGGGAGAGAGCTCAGCTGTGAACACACTTTGTCCTCTCATATCTTTCTGATGAATGTAACGGGTTATGTAATCCATAGCTGAATGTGTGCAAACCATGTTATAAAAGATCTCCCATGTCCGGTATTGAAGATTAGCACTCTGAGAACAGAAAAGATCCGGCAGCTCAATGGGTGCAGTCCACTATCTGCACTTAATCAGAGACTACAGCAGTGAAAGTGTCAGAGTTTTCAGTTTTGTTCCATGAACAAAATAAGATGAACGATACCTCTACACACACACATAGAGACCCCTACATCCTTAAACTCTTATCATCGAAATAACCCACCGAGTCGAGTGATTTGCTTCACAGCCGGAAGTAAAATGAAAAGGAATCTGAATCTCTCTTTTTGCACATTTTGGCAATCAAGTAACAATAGGAGGTGTGAGATAAAGGTCACGTCAGCAGGGAAAGGGCAACATGAAGTTCAGTTACATTCGAGCAAAGCAAATTTCTGATCAGCATCAGAGAGGGAATGTTGAAACAGGTTTGAAAAAAATAAAAAATAAATAACAGACAATGAGAGACTCCAGTGCTCTGACAAAAACACTTAACCAATGGCTGGAATTGATGATTATTTATTTTTTTTTTTTTTTTAACATGCATTTTTAATGCATTCCTATGTATAAAAGGTTAAATAATAAAGTAAAAGCTACAATATTATTTATTATGTTAAACACATCAAAACTCTCGCTTCTTCAGATTGTATCTATTTCAACTCACCCATTAAAAAAAGAAAAGAAAATGAAATAATAATAATAAGTAACTATGTAATGTAGATATATAATGTAAAGGTTTTGCAAAACAGAATTCATATGTATATGCACAATTTACATTTGTCTACAAAGCTACAAATTTCACAGTTTAGTAATTTTTGTTTACCTGATACATCATCATTTTACAGTAGTGGGTGTTTAATATTCAGTATAATCCAAAGTTGTTTTATAATTGACTGTTTTTAGGTGTTAAAACAATAAATAAAACCTCAAAGATACATAATAGCTCTTTAAAACTAGGATTCAGGATTGTTTTGTTTTTCTCATCTTATTATATTTCTGGAGCCACTTGGTGGTGCTGGTGCATTGTGGGCCATCATCTGCTCTCATTCTCTCTCGCTCACCCTTGTAATATAATGTGAGATGAGGGGAACTGTTATGGCAAATTAAATGAAATTAAGAGGGAAAACAGCTTCATTCACCTCTGTCGTGTGTGATTTCAGAGCTGTCTCTCTGATGGAGCTGCCCCGATGGCCTCCGAGTCTGGTGGTCGTGACAACCAGCTGCCCCAGGGCCTGATGGGAACCCTATATCTGGGCCTCCTCTCTTTCACGGCAGTCTATCTCCCAGCGATTCCCTGTACTCGTCTTTTTTCCCATCTCTTTCATTCTCAGTGCAAGGCTGATGGCCTTTCAATTATCAACCCGACTCAGAGCAGACAAATCTTGGCCCACGGTTCCAAGCTGTGTGTGCATGGGAGTCTTTTTTCCTGTGCACATTGTGCATCGGGGTCCTGTCTTCTGTGCACATTGTGAGACTTTCAATTGACAATCTTATACACTGTGTCCCCACCAGTCGGGTATAATTTTTGAACTGGAACTAGGAACTGAAATAAATGTCACAGAAGGATACGGATAAGGAAGCGAGAACACAGGGCTTCGCACCCCAAGTGCCTGCAGTGCGCACTGGAGTTATATCAAAGGGCTTCTTTCTTTGTGCACAGGGATTGATTTTTTTCTGCCGTGGGTCCATCTGCCATTGGGAAGCAGTTGAAAGAGAAGAAAAGCTGGACCCAGCTGGAAGGACTGGCCACTTAGAAGCCCACCACCTTAGGACAGTGCTGTGACAACTCTCCCACTGCCGTATCTCATTCAGAGCCACAATCCAGTATGGGCCGGAAAGCCCAGAGTGCCACAATTTACAGTTCAAACATATTGACCCACGTACACATCAGCAGTCCATTCGCTCTTAAACATCTCTCGTAAATCTCTTCATTGTCGCAACAAAGAAACCTAGCAAACGAATCACAAATAGATTAGCTAAGCAGCATCCTCTTGACTGGCATGTTTATGAGAATAATGCATGGGTTTTGTGCTAAATGGGAAAATAAGCTTGGAAAAACCTTTTGTCTTGAAATAAACCTACTTTCAGCGTTCTTCCTATCACAGGTCTGATCAATATTTTCCCACCCAAGCTGGCAAGACTTTCTGAAACTGTTATAGTGATTACAAGATGGCGGCGCGTCCACACGCAGCGGCTTCTCTCTGTCCCGACAGAAAGGTGTTTTCGTGTTTTTTGTCTTGTGAGTCGCAGTGTTTTTGTACGTCGTCATCGAGTCTATCTGTCTTTAAGCGCGCATACAGTCGTGAGTTTCTGCTGGATGTCGGCAGAGCCGCATTTTTAGAGTTAAACTCCGCGCACGCGGAACGCGAAACTGCTGCGAGATCTCGAACTGCTCCGGGGGCCTACACCATCACCGACCCCCACTACTGCATCTCGCCCACAGCGGAGGCGCCACAAGCGGCGTGAGAGGAAGCAGAAGAGGGGTAAGCGCGGAGGTATCCGGGCTAGGCTAACGGCTAACCCACACACAAGCCATCTATCCCCACCGTCGTACTGACTAACGTACGCTCTTTGGACAATAAACTGGACTACATCCGATTACTACGTTCAACTCAGAGGACTGTAAGAGACTGTTGTGTGTTTGTATTCACGGAAACATGGCTCAGCGACAGCGTTCCGGACTGCGCCATTCAGCTCGACCAGCTGACGTGCTATCGAGCAGACAGAGCTCGCGTCGCGGGAGGAAAAACCCGCGGCGGCGGGCTTTGTGTTTACATCAATGACGCGTGGTGCCGCGATGCTGTTGTGATCTGCAAACACTGCTCACCCCTGGTGGAGTTTATGATTATTAAGTGCCGGCCGTTCTATCTGCCGAGGGAATATACTGCCATACTGCTCGTTTCGGTTTACATTCCCCCGAACAACAGCAACAGGAACGATGCACTAAATGAACTGTACCAGCACATCAGTGAGCAGCAGACAGCACACCCCGATGCTTTTCTCATCATAGCTGGGGATTTCAACCATGCTGACTTAAAGAGTGTGTTTCCTAAAATACACCAACACATTAACTTTCCAACAAGAGGTAAAAACATTTTAGACTTTGTTTACACCACACAGAGAGGAGCTTACAAAGCCCTCCCCCTCCCCCACCTCGGTGCCTCAGACCACATCACTGTCATGCTAATGCCTGCATACAGACCGCTCGTTAAAGTCGCCAAACCAGTTCAGAAACAGATTAAAGTGTGTCCAGAAGGATCGTCTGAGGCTCTTCAGGACTGCTTTGATACAACTGACTGGAATATGTTTAAGCAGGCTGCCACTTATAATAACTCCACTGACCTCCAGGAGTACTCGGAGACTGTCACTGCCTACATCACCAAGTGTATTGAGGATGTAACAGTCACAAAAAACCATTACTGTCCGGGCCAACCAGAAGCCGTGGATGACAGGGGAAGTCTACAGACTCCTGGAGACGCGGAACGCTGCCTTCAGAGCTGGAGACGAGGGGGGCCTGAGAACAGCCAGGGCCAACCTATCCCGCGGCATCAGAGAGGCTAAGAGACAGTACTCCAGGAGGATAGCCCATCAATTCAGCGACAGCAGAGACACTCGGGAGCCTGTGGCAGGGGATACAGACCATTACGGACTACAAGCCCCCACAGCGGACCTGTGACAGCAACATCTCTCTGCTGAACGAGCTGAACACCTTTTTTTCGCTCGCTTTTGAGGCACAAAACAGCTCCACTGCACAGAAGACTCCACCTCCTCCCAGTGACCAGGTGATGATGCTGACCCCAGACAGCGTGAGGAGATCCTTCAGCAGGATCAATGCACGCAAAGCTCCGGGTCCTGACAACATTCCTGGGCGTGTACTGAGAGACTGTGCAGCAGAACTCACTGATGTCTTCACAGACATTTTCAACATCTCACTTAGTCAAGCTGTTGTTCCCACATGCTTCAAAGCTACCACCATCATTCCAGTCCCGAAAGAAGCCATCTCCATCATGCTTCAATGACTACCGTCCTGTTGCACTTACTCCCATCCTCATGAAGTGCTTTCGAACGGCTAGTCATGCACCACATCAAGTCTGCCCTCTCCCCCCTCCCTGGACCCATTCCAGTTTGCATATCGGTCCAAACGGTCGACCGACCGATGATGCCATCTCAACTACCCTCCACTCAGCACTCACACATCTAGAGGAAAAAGACTCATTCGTCAGAATGCTGTTCATAGACTTCAGTTCAGCATTCAACACAATCATCCCTCAACAGCTCATTCACAAACTGGTCGAGCTGGGGCTCAACACTTCGCTGTGCAACTGGCTGTTGGACTTTCTGACTGGAAGACCTCAGGCAGTACGTGTCGGCAGCAACACATCCAGCACCATCACACTGAACACTGGGGCCCCCCAAGGATGTGTGCTGAGCCCGCCTCCTCTTCACTCTGCTAACCCACGACTGCACACCGTCACACAACTCCAACCTCTTTATTAAGTTTGCGGATGACACGACTATGGGTGGGTCTCATTAGCAACAGAGATGAGACAAACTACAGGAGCGAGGTTAGCCGCCTGGCCGGGTGGTGCAGTGACAACAATCTCTCTCTGAACGTGGAGAAGACGAAGGAGATTGTTGTGGACTTCAGGAGAGCGCACACTCAGCATGTTCCTCTGACCATCAACGGTGCGACTGTGGAGAGAGTGAGCAGCACCAAGTTCCTGGGTGTGCACATCACAGAGGACCTCTCCTGGACCGACAACACCGCAGCACTGGCCAAGAAATCACAGCAGCGTCTCTACTACTTCCTCCGCAAACTGAGGAGAGCCAGAGCCCCACCCCCCATCACGTACACCTTCTACAGAGGCACCATCGAGAGCATTCTCTGACCAGCTGCATCACTGTGTGGTATGACGCCTGCAACGCGTCCTGCCGGAAGACCCTGCAACGCATAGTGAGAGCAGCTGAGAAGATCATTGGTGTCTCTCTCCCCTCCCTCCAGGACATTTTATGGAACCCGTCTCACTCGAAAAGCCCTCTGCATTGCAGGTGATCCCACTCACCCGTCACACAGCTTCTTCAGTCTGCTGCCATCAGGGAGGAGACTGCGGAGTCTCCAGGCCAGGACCAGCAGACTGAAGGACAGCTTCATCCATCAGGCTGTCAGGAAGCTGAACTCGCTCCCGAACTTACCCCCCCGTCCCTCCCTCTTCTTCTGCCTCAGGCACCACTGAACTATGAACCCCCCCCCCCCCCCCCCCAGGTCCCACATCCCCAGGTCCTTCCACCCACCCTCCCTCTAACATACGAATGTCATGCACCAGTCACTTTGTGCAGCAGTGGTCTGCTCACTACCCTCATTCACCATGGATCTGACATCATTCTACCTCCTCATCAGTCAGTTTAATAAAATAACTGCTCTGAGCCCTTTGTCACTTTGTCACTTTTAATCAGACTGAATAAGCTATTTTTTTATGCACTAAAAATCTTTTTATCTCCCTGTTTGTTCACTGGTTTGCACTCTATCTGCCATGTGCCTTGCGCTGCTTTTATTTAACCTTATTTTTATTTTATTTTTTCTATTATGTCGTTTTTTACATTCCCTTATTGTATAGTTTTTATCTTATATTTTATATTTGATCTAGATTTTTAGGCTCTACTGTTAGTGTTATCTGTATGCACCGGGGGTCTGAGAGTAACGCAATTTCGATTCTCTGTATGTATGTACTGTACATGTGGAAGAATTGACAATAAAGCAGACTTGACTTGACTTGACTTGACTTGATAGTGCATTATATATACTGTTTTATATATAGTGGGGAGGTCATGGCCTAGTGGTTAGAGAGTTTAACTCCTAACCCTAAGGTTGTGGGTTCGAGTCTCGGGCCGACAATACCACGACTGAGGTGCCCTTGACCAAGGCACCGAACCCCCAACTGCTCCCCGGGCGCCGCAGCATAAAATGGCTGCCCACTGCTCCTGGAGTGTGTTGACGGTGTGTGTGTGTTCACTGCTGTGTGTGTGCACTTTGAGTATTCTGAGAATGGGTCACCATACTTTATGACATACTTTACTGTATGTCACTTCCACTTACTCCACTTATAGTGGTGTTCTTGATGCATTCATAATGCCTTATAATACAGCTTTCTAAACAGATAGATTGTTGAATAAAAACTAACTTAACAAGGCACTTGAGGGAGATGTATATCATGTCCTTTAGCTCTGATAATATTCAAAGCATGGTATAGACTCTCATACCTCAATAAAGGCATTATATAAACATAACTCATTCATCATGTCTTACAACTGATTATAATGTGTATTATATGTTCTTTTGTAGTTGCTTATACTTGGTATATGAAGTTGGATATTATTCAGCATCAACATTGTGAAGAATGTTTAACTGCTTTTTAAGATTTTCAAGCTTTTTGCAGTTCACTTAAACAGTCCTGTGGTGTGACATGGACTTTTATAAGTACAAAGTTTCTATGCAGTCTCTCAAGTAATATGAGATCATAAAATCTGAATGTTAGAACTGGAAATATAATGTTTCAAGTAGTTTTAGATTATAGCATTTTGCACAGCAGGACAGTGTTAACTAGCCACTTCACTATCCATGGTTATATCATGAAAACTCATTATATTTATAAAAAAAAAGAAAAAAAAAGTAGGAGGTGGAAACATGGAAAGGGTACTGGCGATTGTCTGCCAGGACACTATGCGTTAAGTTTATGGAAATTTCCTTTTACCCTACAGAACACAACACAATGCAATGAGTAATTCAATATAGGGGTAAAACGCAAAAGTGCATACCCATTTATCAGTATGATATATTCATAACATTTTATTTTAATTTTCAAGAAGATAGATAAACTTTCATTTATGTTGCATGGTACAGCTCACAACTTTTCTGTTAATTACATGCCACATTTAATTACTGTGATACTGATTCAGTGCTGTCAGGTCTGTTATTTCCAATCAGCTCTGGAGTTTATTTTTTTTAGGCCTAGATTTGTGCTAGTGTTTTATTCTAGATGATTTATTAAAGTTACCCAGGTTGGAGTATTGTTGTTTGATTAAATATTTCGTAGTATCCAATGTTTTTGTACACTGCTATTTAAAATATTACACTATTATACTATTTACACTCTTTATTTTGTTTTATCAAATCTTTTTTTTTTTTTTAATTCCGCAAGGATGCATTAAAATTGATCAAAAGTGAGAGGTAAGATATTAAAATAATTTAAAAGTCATATTTTTAAATACATTATTTATATTTCTATTGATCAAAGTAACAAACTTGGTTTTCAAGCATGGTTTTCACAAAAATAATAAGCAGCACAACTGTGTTCAACACTGATAATAAAAAATGTTACACTTTCAAGCTTCATACATGCCATGATGTATTCTAAAAGCAGTATATACAACATGTTCTATAATCCAAGTCTTCTAAAGCCTTGTTGAGAGTGAAATAAAAAAATGAAATCATTCAGACATTCATCTGATTCATTAAATATATATATATTTTTTTTCATGAATCAAACATTTCTACTTGTATCATGAACTCTCAAGGATAGCTGTGGGCAGATATCAAGATTTTCAGTGAAAACTAACTTTTCCTTATACAAAGTCATAGGACTTCAGAAGACTTGGAATATAGTGCACAAGTCATACGGTCTACTTTTGTGGTAGTTTGGGGATTTTTTTTATTATTTTTTTTTTTATCTTTTATGTTCTGCAGAAGAAAGAAACTCCTAAGAGTGTGGATTGACATGAGGTTGAGAGCGTGATGAGAGATTTGTCATTTTGGCTGATCTATCCTTTTAAGAATTTCTTTCAGAATGCATCACATACACAGGCTGAACCCCAAATAACTTTACTGTATGTTTTCAGCCCAAAACACTGCAGCTATAACACAGAGTTATCCTGAGCATCTGCACTCTCAGACTCTCTGATGCAACTTGAGTGACTGTCCAGTGCGGCACAGCAAAATGTCTCCCTCCTCCTCTCCCCCTCTCCCTCTCTTGCACACTCTCTCTCATCTCTGTCCACAAGGAGCAAAATAACCTTGAGGAGAAGTGATCAGAGCAGCCTCCATCATCCAAAGCTGACTAATGGGCAGTTTCTGTCCTCTACCTCAGACAAACCAGCAGCTTTCCTCCACTCTCTCTCCCCTTCTTGCAGGATCCTGTGGTTAATGGGCTACTGATAACTCTCTGCCTCTGACTAACCAGAGGCTGAAGTAATGTACTCTCTTATATTGTATGGCTAACACACACACACACACACACACACACACACACACACTGGTCTGGCTATGAATGCCCCACTTTTTGTCTCTTTTAAAAACTCAAACAGCCTTTCTGCGGCCCTTTTTAAAAATTGAAAAACTGTATCCTCCTCTTTAAGTGGTGCCCTCATTAGCTAAGAGGAGAGGACTTCCTTATTGCTGTTTTTTTAA
Source organism: Cyprinus carpio (assembly GCF_018340385.1). Classification (NCBI taxonomy): domain Eukaryota; kingdom Metazoa; phylum Chordata; class Actinopteri; order Cypriniformes; family Cyprinidae; genus Cyprinus; species Cyprinus carpio. The sequence goes on from NC_056577.1 coordinate 532,881, forward strand.
AGGCAGGGCACCTATTAGGATTACATGTGCATGGCATAGAGGCCTGAAATGGGTTAAAGTACCTCACGTTAAAAATGCAGCATGTTCATGTTGGAACTGCAGAAACGCACAAGATGGAAGGTTGTCGATTTGCGTACATTTAAAGACTCAGGTGAGAATGAATTGGAAAGACTGGATTGGAATGAATTGAAGAAAGTTGTTATTTGCACATTTTAGCACCCCATTTGCTAATTGAATTATGCAAATCAGTTAAAGGTAAAACACACCTATTATTACTAGTGAATGCAATTCCCAGTCTTACAAGTCAGTTCTTAGTGTCAATGCATTCATCGTCAATGCATTTTTCTTTTTTTAGCATGTGAGAAGTGGAACGTGCTAATACTTTAGAAAATGTAGATTGTTGAGATGTAGCAATAAACACTGAATAAACATACAGATTAAATACACAAAATGTATCAAATGAAAGAAAATTTAAGACATTTTCTTTTTTAAATAAGAAAATATTTTATTTTACTCATGTTAATAACCATGTTACTAACCAAACAATACTCAGGAAACTAAACAATGAGCTATGGCGGATATTTCAAAACACATAGTAAATCTATATATATATATATATATATATATATATATATATATATATATATATATCTTCAGTGACCTATTGTCAAGGAGTATATTCATTGTCTTCTATAGTGTTTTGTGCATTGCTATACTTTGCAATATTTTTATGTTTTCAATTTTCAATAAATGTTAAAATTTGAGGTAAAACTGATTAAGAAAGTAACATTTGGTTGGCCAGACAAGTCCTGTCATTGAAATTATGGGTTAAAATGGTGAAATTGGTCAACTATGTTACCTGTCAATCCATATAGTTTATCTGTAACATACTGTACCAGTTAATTTCACCACCAGGGAAAACATCTTTTTCTAATATCAAAATGGTGTTTAGAGATAAGCTCAGTGACTAGATCCTGCACTAGAATTAGTAACAGAGTTGTATGATTAGACTAAATTAAGTCATAGTATTTTCAGACCAAATGTTGTAGTTGTAGTTATTGACAAACATATATTTTAGTTAAAAAAACCTTGTTGTTTAGAAATTAAGAAACTGGAATGAGCTAATTTACCAAATGATGTCACTTCCTGATTGTCACAATTTTAAAGAATGATTCCTTATGAGAGAAAATGCAACTAACAGGGTTGCAAGCAAATAGGACATAGCTAAATATTGTTTTTGCATAAGGTTTAAGTTTTGTTCAGTGCTGACAAATCAAATCCTGCACTAAATATGGATTTACAGTAATTAGAACGGTTTAGGTTATGTTTAACCTGCATTTCCAAGTTGATCTGCTTTGTGATGCAGAATGCAAATCTCAGTGATTGTGAAAGAGAAAACTTGTACACAAAAAGAGCAACAGTGAAAACTTGAGAAGGAAAACAGCAATGAAACTTCAATTACACCCCCACCCCTCTCTCCAACTGTTTTCCAGCAGTATAGCGACATAAGACATCGCTGTTCGTGCAACATGACTGTCGCACACCCAAGAGACCTATTAAGATGCATGGGAAGAAAAACACCAGATTTC
>NC_056577.1:539469-681969 GCF_018340385.1 Cyprinus carpio
CAATTGTAGGTAACCAGTGTTAAACTGTTGTAAGAGTAAAAAAAAAAGCCCTGCAATTTACTGAGCCCATCAGCGTATGGCTTCAAGCTGAATCCAGGGTGCTTGAGGGGTGCAGTCACCAAGGCCGGAACCCCTCACTACAGCGCCTGTTCTCCTGCTCTTTCGCATGAGCTTCTCTCAGTCTGGACCTGGAATCCATCAGTGGTCCCAGAGCTTGACAGCTGCAGATGTCAATCAAATATTCTTGTCTTTCCCTCATGAATGAATATGGCTTCCAGCTGTGAGTCAGAGATGCATAAAGAAAGAGACAGATGGTAATAGCAATACAGCCCTCATAAAGTCAGTGTATACCGCAGGAAATATATGACACGGATTTCCAATGACTCCATAGATTGCCTGTTGTCTGTACTTATTTACCAGCATTATTGCTTTGCTTTAAGTTAAGTGATGGCTTAAATAAGTGAGTTTTAATAGTCTAAAACATTCGACCACATAACTTATTTTGACTCATTTATTCCCTGATAGGTAGAAAATATTTTTTGTATGAGCATTTAATTTAAATAACACTGATCAAATCAAAACTTTTAAAGCCAAACAGCAGCACAAAATGTCCACCACACTGTTTCAGATTACTTAACTCAAAATGGAAATATTTATTAAAAATATTAATGTCTTAAAATAATGAATTATATAAACATTTATTTTAATTCATATCCATTTAGATTATATATTATTTTATTTGAAATCGACATCTTTTGTAACATTATAAAATGTCTTTATTTTCATTTCCGATTAATTTAATGCAACCTTGCTGAATAAAAGTATTCTTTTTTTTTTTTTTTTTTTTTTTTTTTTTGAAGACTGTAGTAATGATGGTGAAAATCCAGTTTTGCCATCACCAGAATTAATTACACTTTAAAATATATTCAAATAGAAAAACTGTTAGTTTAAATTATAACATTATTTTATAGTATTACTGTTTTGATCAAATAAATGCAGCCTTGCATAAGAAACCTCTTTCCAAAAAAATAAAAATAAATAAATAAATAAATAAATAAATAAATAAATAAATAATAAAATAAAATAAAATAAAATAAAATAAAATAAAATAAAATAAAATAAAATAAAATAATAAAAAATAGATCTCTGTTTGCTGTTGCAAAATCTGTCCTGATACAATTGTTAATGTGACATTCAGAATAAAGCCTCCGTTCTTCAAGCAGCCAAAGTTAAAAAGGTCATTTTGGGTTGCAGTACAAGAAAAGACAACTGAATTAAACACGCTTATCAAATCCCCCACACCACCTTTCCTGATCTAAACTTAAATGGATCTGCAGACAATGTCCTGTATCTTGACAAAAAAGGTCAATAAAACAGATTCTTCCCTGACTGTTCTGTTAATTGGTTGTGTAGGCCTCACCTTGTGATGAACGTCAATCGGATCAATCGGCACAACACATATTGAATGTGGTGAACCACAGCCAAGAACAAGTCAATGGATTTCATGTCTAATCATAAGGATACAAAGCTCTGGTGTCATTATTGACCAGAAATAATTATGTGCCTCAGTCATCCTGTAAATAAATTGTAGATTATTATTCAAAATACTTTGATGCTGTTTGAGGATTTCACTCATTTTGTGAATACCTTTATTCTCAAGCAGATCTTTCAGACATTTTGCATTTTTCTCTTAAAAACATTTTTCAGTCTGTTTCAGATTACAAATTGTAGCTAAACAATTGAGATTGAGATTGCAATTGAGAATGACAGTGTGTAATTACAGATTTACAGAATTACAGTGTGTAATATGTGTCAGACTTGCTGTCTAAGGTTGAGACTACCTCTGTTATACCACATTGATATAAAATAATCTCAGAATTCAACATAAATGACTGAGCGCCACATAATTTACTTGTCTCACCATAGCAGTACAAATTGAAAATCACTGTTTAGAAGGAGGAGCAGGCAATTTCCTCTCAATGAATGAATTACAGATGTTTATTTGTTTCCCTTGAGAAATGGGCGAAGGAAAAATCACAAACAAACTCAAAACGAAAATGGAGACCAATTGTGGAAAGAGAGATAAGCAAACAATAGAAGTTGCCAGTCTCGCTCAAAGCAAAGCCTGCTGTTCTATTCCTGTCACAGAATACTGGCAAGTGGACAATGGCAGAATATTAGCTTGAAATCTTGTGTTCGATTCTCATTTGTATTGGTATTAAGCGCCTGTGCGTGTGTGTGAGGTGGGATTTAGAAAACGTTTAAGAGGCACCCTATCTCTCTTTCTGTTGACGGTGTCTCACCTCAGCAGGGGAGCGTTGAGAGGGATGATTGGACATTTTTCAGTCGTACCCAAATTCCTGTTCAGTCGCTTCCCAACATGCAAAACCTCTTCTGAGGAGCTCAAGGCAGTTCAACAGACACCACAGAGCCACTTGGGAGGAGAATGCCTGCCTTGTGTGTGGACAATAGGTGCTAAACATAGCTACGCATGTATCCAACTAGAAGAACTGCATTTGGAACACGAACAAATAAGGGTCAACATGCACATATGACTTTGCTTTTGTGGTTAAAATCTGCAGTATGGGAAAGGCCATGTCGGTGGGGCACAATGAAATGAACCAATAATATATCACAACAAATACTAATAGACAAAAATGCCACCCAACTTCGCTTCCCACTGAGTATTCAGTTGCACTCTGAATAACAGGAGTTAAATTCACTGCAGATGCTGCGTCGTGTCTTTAATATGCATGTCCCGTTCCAATGATTCATGTGACATCGTGTAAATATATGTCAGACCATGACATTTACATGGTGCTTACAGGAAATCATTGCCACCTAGATGTTTCTTCTACAACATCCTACGAAGCACTTCCTGAATCCCGTGACACTCCAAAAAACTAAGGAGGCAGCACACAAGGGGAGCCGTTCCACTGCTTCCTGGAGCATACTGCTTCCATCTGCTCCTACTAAAACTCACAATGACTTAATAATTAGTTTGTCATGTCTGACACACAAAGGGAACACTTTGTTACATCCCGGTTGCAAGTGAGCTCTGTTAGGGGAAGAAGGGAATTAACAATTTCCTCAAAACAAGGTGATAAATACCAAAGGCAATGCAGCGACATTAAGTCCTTGGTTGGATCAAGCAACAATCAGACATTACTGGTGCATTGTGCTTTAATGCTCTGCATTTTCCAATGTAATATTATGTTTAAAAAAAGAATAATGTTAAGCTCAGGGTTTTTTTTTTTTTTTTGTGATCTGCTTCCAGACTATTTCCCCAAAGCCTGGCTTCAAAATAGAATTCATGAGAAATCGTGCGCCAAATGCATTTTAAATGTGGGCCTCATACATCAGCTGGCCAGACCATTTATTGTGTTCTTGTTCGCACCCTATTATTGTGGGCATAGGATGGGAAATCTTTAATCCAATACACAGGTTTACCGAGTGTATTTTTATGCGGCCAAGGAATATGGGGACGCATTGCGGAACAGCGTAATCCTCTCAAGATAATTTGCTGGGAAGGCAGAAGGACGCTAGAGCCTCTCTTGAGGATTTAACAGAACCTCACAGAAAAAAAGGACCAGCACTTTGGCCTGACCTACAAAGAGTTTCTCCCTCAGGATGAGGAGCTGTACATATGAGAATCATCAACATTAATAATCAATCCACCATGTATAATCAGTGATGCTGGCAATAATTGAATTATAGTTTTGTATAGCAATCTAGGCTGCACAATATTATAACATACAGTTAAAACATTAAATAATTAAATTAAATGTTAAATGGTTACTCTGTTAATGTGTGAATTGAAAACAGCAGCTTAAAAGTCATTACAAAAATGAAAAAAGGGTCAAGTATCATGCCACTTGATTTGATATTCTGTGATCTATTGCAATGACATTCAGACATTTTTATGCATGACTTTAGTGTTCAATCACTCTGTGGTGCTTCTGTTTCTAGTCTACAGTCTCCACATCACGTCTTTTACAGGAATCGGAACGCGAGCGAGGTGCTGCTAGTTTGACAGAGAGGGACAGTGAGATGAATTGCAAGTGTTTGAATGTCCCTCTACATGAGATTTAGTGTGATCTCCTGTCCTGGCTGATTGGGTCAGTGCTCTGTAATGAAAGAAACCTTCCCACACTGTGTGCTTGTCCAGGCCTCTGTCTCATTTACCAGCATTTGATTGACCAGACCTGTCATTTCAAGTTCCTGTTATTTCCTCTTAGCTCCACAGGTGGTCTCCTCATCCCTCTGTCTTGTTTCATCATACTTGTCAAAAAAGGCGTTCTGATGTCTGCCAAAGGTCATTTAGGTTATTCCAGTAACAATGGCAACTTCAAACTTCTAAATCAGAAGATCTTTCTTTATCTTTAAAGGGGTCATATGATGTTGCTAAAAAGAACATTATTCGTGTATTTGATGTAATGAAATGTTTATGTGGTTTAAGGTTCAAAAAACATTATTTTCCACAGACTGTACATTATTGTTTCTCCTCTATGCCCCTCCTTTCTGAAACGCGTCATGTTTTACAAAGCTCATCGAGGTGTGCTCTGATTGGCCAGCTATCCAGTGCTTTGTGTTTGGCTGAATGCCTCGAGAGTGTGATGGAAATGTTACGCCCCTTGCCATACTGTGATGTGTGTCCCGGTCAGAACACCGGCGCGATAAGACAAAAACAATAAAACCCATTACAAACGAGCCATTTGTTTCATCCAGTGGGGACATAATTATGGATTATAATGACTTATACTGTGTTTATACTGCCGCATAAACATAATACCATGTCTGCATTTGTGATCTGAGAAAAGACAAACAACAAGAGCTACTCTGGACCAGCGGTTCTCAATTCCAGTCCTCGCACCCCCAGCTCTGCATATTTTGCATGTCTCTCTTTGTTAAAACACCTGATTCAGATAATCAGCTTGTTAGAAGTGAGCTCCGTGCATAAACTGTGTTCCCATTGACATGGTCCCTACAAAGTGTTCATTGCTCCCTACTCCCATATACCTCTGTAAATAAATACAATTTAAATTCACGTCTCGCTCACGTCAATGCACTTTGAATAGAACATATACATTCGCTTTGAACTGGAATCATGACGGAATATCCTGTGATGTCCACTTTGCAGGGCACTTATGTTTGAATAGAACAAACGTTTGAAGCCATAAGAGAAACATACAAAATGTGCAGACCAGGGGGCGCGAGGACTGGAATTGAGAACCGCTGCTCTACACTGCTCAAAACTCACGTTTGAATCATCAGTGTAAAATCCTTTACATATGTTAACGTACTTACAGACTGTGGGTCAGAACAGCTGGCATTGTAGTCTTCTCTCCGAGGATCAGGAAACAGTCCTCCATAAAATGCGCTGCACACATTTGAATATTTGGCTTGAACTGTTCTGGAATAGTGGTGCAAATACAACTTAACCACTGATTTCTAGTTGTGTCATCTTTTGGAAAGCTTAACAGTATTTTCACTTAACAGTATTTTCGCTTTCACAACGAAACAGCGTTTCCACCAAATGGCGCCGGTGGCAACAACAATACTGTACTACAGCGTGAATCAAAAGTTACACCTTCTTTCTGTGCGTGAAAATTTGGGCGGCGTTATGCAAATCTTGATGTAGACATGTGGGGGCGTTAGAACGAGCCGTTTTAGGAGGGCGTGGCAGAGTCTTAACTTTTATAAAGAATATGTCTTTGGGTTTGAGACTTTAGTCTTTGCAACTTTACAGATCTTCTTTATTCACCAAGATCTTGTAACACTCCAAAGAGAAAGGAAAACTTGAAATCGCATCATATGACCCCTTTAAGAAAATGCTGAGACAGGAAGAGGAACTGCCTAAATGCTATGAGCTGAGCAAGAAGATGAACAAGGTTAAATTAATGTTAAGCCAAAATCTGGAGAAAATAGCACCTGCCACTCACATTCGGATGGTGTCCTAGAAAAAAATAAAATAAAACAAAAATCTTTATTGCTCAGGCAATGTCAGGGTGATTAACAAATGGATGATAAATTAAAGAGCACATGTAATGAAAAAAAAAAAAAAAATTATAAAAAAAGAACAGAAAAGAAAAGAAAAGAAAAGAAAAAGCTATGCATTTTTACATCACTGCACTTGTTTTCTGTTTCTTTGCTGTCTCCACAAGTAATCCAAATCAATATTTAATTTCCATCTATTTCTTTTTTGTTAAGTAGCTGTGTTGTAGAGGAATAATACAGTCAAAATAAAGCCCTTCATGTTGATTCACAATAAACAATGTATTGACTCTTGATCATGATTTTGAAGTTTATTTTGAGATAATGATAATCTGACTGTTCACATTTTAGGCAATTTACCCCTCCTTTAACACAATAGTTTTTTTTTTTTTTTTTTTAGAAATTACAATTCAGCAAGTCTATGGCAGGATAATGCTGAGGATTTACATCCTGATCTGTAAACATTTGTCCATGGTTTGATTTAAGGAAGTGATTCCTCAGCTATAGTTCTATAGTCATCTTTAATATTTAATATTCATTCTTCTCATCTTTCTTTTAGATCACAGGAAATCAGCTGACCTGGCAAAATGGGCTGATTAAAATCAGCATGTGTATTCTTTTCTGTCTGCTTTGCATTCAAATCAACACTCACGTGACTGTGAATCTGTATAAATTTATGCTTATTTTGGGTGTCTTTTGTTAAACGCAAAGTATCTTTGCTGCTTAAAAGCAACTTCTATTTAGTGAAACAATTTGGTTTTAACTCTATAAACCCTTCTGTATCATATCTGATATGAAAATTTCTAAGGCTTCTAAATTATCAACATAATCAAAGCTTTGCCTGAAAACCTGTTGTACCCCATCTATTACTATTATTTTATGTTAAGTAGTATGCTATACTGTTATAAAGATCTTATAAAGATGATTTACATAATTTCATATTACTTTTTGGCAGTATAAATGTCAGGAACTGAACCAAATTACATACTTTTGCTTAGTTTGGGCTTCGGCATTAAACTGAGCTGCTTTTTATTTTTTTCCCTTGAGCTCCATATTCTCCTTTTTCATATACTGTATTGGGCCATTATCAAATATTATACTTCATACAAAACATATGCAAATTATTATTATTATTAATATTATTATTATTGTTATTATTATAAATTTTGTCTTAAACGGCTCAATTTCAAATAAATAACAAAATAAATAAATGCCAGGATTAGCAGGAATAACAATATTCATGCTAATTCTGAATGACCTTCAGTGGGGTCCATAGTGTCTACCTATGGCATTTATCGTTCACCAATTTAGAAGGAATGTCTACTAGTCACGAACAATATAGATTAAATCACAGTCCACATGAATGGTCTTTTATAATCCACTTAACCTCTGTGCGTCCAGCAATGATAAACACAAAGCCAAGGCGAAAAGAATAGCAAGTTTCGTACCCCATCTGTTGATAATCCAGCTTGTTTTCGCTCGATACTCTCCCCTCTATCTCTGACTAAAGATAGTGTCTCCCTAATGTCCCCTCCCTATAAGTTTGCCTTTGCAACCAATTATCTTTTTGCCCTCTATCTGCAGTGATTAATATTAGAGGGCTGTCCCCTCTATATGTGCAATGAATCATTTTAGGCGCACCGTCAGGGTTGTTTCTAGTCTTAAAATAAGCAAGCCCACATACACAGATTTGATATCTGGGAATGCTATAATCTTGGGAAAAAAGTGTTAGGGTATTGATCAGCTCTGGGAGTCTCTTGGCAGGAAGAAAAGGGGTCTGGAGATGCTGCAGTCCAGGCAGCACTGCTGACTGCTGTAGTATCCGGTCATTTTCAGATTCAGCCTGCAGCTGGTAAGGCCCGTACTGAATTTTGTTTGCAGCTAGAAACACGTGGAGATGGGATTCTTCACCTGTTGATGTATTAGCTCAAAGGCAGTATAGCCGAATCTACAGGGAGGCTTGGAGATCCAACTAACTCTGCCAAATATAAACCCACAGGATATCAAGGTACCTTCGTATTTATGTGTGTGCTAGTTCATAGTAATAAACACAAATCACACACTTGCAAGCTCACTTCTGGGGTATAGTTATCAGGCAAGGATTAAAGAACATTACAGGATGTGCAGAAGGAAACAGACTGCCTCAATGAAATATTAGCAAGGGCAGGTACTGGTTGATGAATATAAAACCTCAGCTGCTGACTTATTTATATGTACTTATTATTATTTTATTTATGTCCAGGAAGTTTGAGGTGGACTGTAGGCTTTGCAGAGGGTGTAATTCTCTGGCTGAGAGAGTTTCAGGACAGCACTGAGCTGAGGTTCTAAAGGTGCTGAGAATTGTGGGTAAATGTTTTTGTATAATATACTGAGGGATGGATTAGATGCTTGAGTTTGCTTTGTGTTTGTCGTTTAAAAATATAATTTGAATTATTTAGATTATAAATATATAATGTAGAATTTCTATCACTCTGCTTGTCTTTTTTATGCATTTCAGTTTAGTAATTTTTCAGTGACTCTTTCTGCATTATAAACCAGTAAGTGGTGGCAAGTCTTTATGATTGAAATACTGAATTAATCACTCAACCGATTTACTGAATCATTCAGTGCAATATTGTGTCAAACATATACGTTACTCAAACTCAACTTTTCGTGTTTTCTGAACTGCTGTGAAAAAAAGCAACATGCATGCTTGCAACTCCAAGTAACTTCCCAAAAAACTGCCCGAGCCATCATTGATAGTTCTAATGTGATGTTTCCAAATAAGTTATGGAGGTTTGGATACTTTTATTTGTATACCATTTCTATTACTTATGTACGACGGCGTTTTAGTGCCTAGTAAAAAAAAAAAAAAAAAAAAAAAAAACCTTAAGCAAACATTGAAAGATGGGTGATTGACTTTATTATTTGCTGTTTTCAAGCTCATTCACACATTTTTGTGCATGTTACTTTAGACCCTGTGCACAATCATCTCAGAGCAAGAGCATGAGAGAATGCATGTCCACTCACTTGGAGCTGACAAGAAAGTACTGTAAGTGATTTCAGTTTCAGGCTGAATTCAGTCTTAACTTTACAGTTCCAGTCAGGTTATGTGGTCTAATTTACAGGCTCACTTCAATTCATCGTGAAAAGCAAAATCTTCTTATTGAGTTACTGAGTACAAGTGAGACACTCATAAAAAGAGGTCAAGTCTGCTGTGAGATGGGTTTTATGTAAACAGCATAGTATAGTACAAGTTAATCTGAGTAAAATAATATACAGTAAATGCAATAAGTACAATAAATGCAATTATGGGCTATTAAATGTATTGATTATTTTATTTGTAATTATTAATTTATTATTATAAATGATATTATATATATATATCCCTCTGTAATGGGCAATGCTGCAGTGGAGACAGAAAAGGAACGAAAGAGATGAAAAAAGTTGGATGCAATTAAAAATATTGAGGAATATTCAACAATTATATATTAACATAAAATATTTTAAATAATTGAATAAAAAAAGTCAAATATGCCTCAAAATTTTTAATTGCATCCAACATTTGTTTTTGTTTTTTTTGTCCATCTCTTTCGCTCCTTTACTGTCTGCACTGCAGCATTGCCCATTACAAATGGCCAATATGATGTTCAACTCAACAAAATGTTTCTTTGTGCCTTTTCTCAGTTCAGAAAGGGACTCTGGGACATGGTGGGATGAATCAAGATAATTGCCTGATTGATTTTTTTTTCTCCAGTTCTCTAAGCACTTGGCTGAGCATGATTTGTTTAGGGAGTGAAATGGGTTAGGATCTTTTAAAATGTGCACACACATATACACACGTCATGTTGGCCTCATAGGATCAAACAATAGTTCACAAGATGTCATTTTGTTCACCTAAATTACATTTGCTAGTAAGTAGATTTGTGCATGGTCTGTGCTTTACAAACCCCTAACCTAGTTCATTGTTGGAAGCCGCATCTTTTCCACCATGCACACACAAATAATTGTGTGTTTTCATGTCTCATCTTCTGTTTGAGCCTTGCCGACATGTAAGACCTGCCCAAGCATAACTCTTGTCCCACTGAGTGCATCTGAGATGGAGAGCAGATGAGCGGGGATGGAGAGGCTGTTCTCTCACCACCTAAATACAGCAGCTTCTTCAAAAGCAGATGGAACTCACCCTTTATACAGATTAATGCCAAGACAGCATGAACATGCTCTCTGCCTCTCTAGACGGAGAGTTGCAAATGCTCTATAAATATAACAAACATTGGGATGCAAAGCTAAGTCATGTCCTGCATGGTTCTGTGAAACCCATGAACCAAAAATGAACACAGAGCTGTTCTTCCTTCACACTGTGGCACAGAGACTCGTTTGAAAGACTAGCGGAAAAGCAGAGGCTGTTGATGCTGAACAAATAACACATTCAAGAAAAACTCACTCACTTTGTTGAATAAAAGTATTGATATCTTTTTCTTTGCAAGGCCCTTACCCTAGTAATGTGCTTACTGCTTGTCTTACCAAACACTTATAATGAATTAGTGTCCAAAACTGAAGAAACTTAAATTATGCAGATAACAAGGCACAAGTAAAACTACAGCGAGCTATACTGAAATCATAGCATTCGAGCTGTCATAAGCACTTAAATATAGCGAACCAGTACATATCCTCAGGACAAAGCCTAGCCAAATTCATTTCCACTATAAAAATACCTGATTCTGTCTCCAAATGGGTTTAGGAATGAAGGAAGGAAGCAAGAGAGAGAAATCAGCAAACTTCAAATTTCCTCTTTCCTCATATCTGAGAGGTTTGAGGGTCCCTTAAGGGCCAGTTCTCTGATAATATAAATTAAAAAATGTAACCCCACACACATTTCAGCCTGTTCCTAAGGAGTCTAGTTGTTAGACTGGTAGTTAATTGGGATCTAAAAAAACTGTGGGATTGCTGAGCCAGGAGGACCCTTGAGGCCCCAACTGACCTCAGGAGCACTTACAGCTGCAGGAACCAGCACACTGGCCGTCCTGATGCTTGACTGCAGTCTTGTTTGCCTACCTCAGGTTATTTCATTCACTCTCAGTCACTACAGTCCCAGAACTTTCTCTTTTCCCATTTTACAGGTACACTTTTGAGACCAATTGCCCTTGTCACACACTGCTAGAGGTTGTTTAGAAAAGAGGGGAAAATGGTGAAAAATACAATTTTGTGACATTCTTTGTGTGTCACAAACAACTTTCCAAATCTTTTAAAAGCATATTTTCTCTAGAAATGTACTGTTTGTGGTTCAAATAATTTTTAAAACAGATTTTCAGAAGCTTAAAATAAATAACGTTTGCTTTTATCAAAGCAAAATAAATAAGAAAGTGTTCACTTAATCAAGAAGAAGGGGCACAATTTTCTTATTTTTCCTCAGATTTTTACTCAGAGATTGGACACTTGCATAGAAAATTCATTACCAGTTTATCAGGGTCAAAAGGAAATGATGATAATAGTTGAAACATATATATATATATATATATATATATATATATATATATATATATATATATATATATTCTTATTTTATCATCACCTGCTTTTTATAAATTAAAGGACAGATGTATGTTGATCAATTGCATGTGTTTGTTTAGAGGGAATTTTGTGAGTAGCCAGAAAACTACATGAAAGACTGAATTATTGTATGTGCAAAAGTAAGTAAAGCCCTAGCTGCAATGGTAAAGACAAGTGGGTAACAGATTCAGGTGAAACACATTTGGGTGCTAATTAATCAGTTAAGTAGACCAATCGAATTAGACATCCTTAGGAAAGTGGTTGGGCAACACTGATCAAAAGAGAGAGGAAACCCACTAAACCACTGTAGTGCCAAGGAGTTAAACAATGCCAAGAGGAAAGTAGATATCCGAGGACATCAGGAAGAAGGTGGTGACAGCCCATCAGTCTGGGGAAGGCTATAAGTCAATCTCCATGAGATTCCAACTTTGAGACAAATCATCTACAAGTGGACGGCATTCAACATGACCACAACTCTGCCCAGAAGTGGAAGCCCATCAAAACTATCATCAAGAAGCACCAGAAAAAATAATAAATGAGGTAAAGGCATACCCACACATCATCTCTAGAGAGTTGCGGACCTCTCTGGCAGCATCTGGGATAAGTGTACATGCATCTACAATCAGACGCAAATTGAACAGACATGACATTTATGGGAGGGTTGCTAAAAAGAAGCCTCTGCTCTCACAAAAGAACAAAGCTGCCCATTTCAACTTTGCCAGAAAGCATTTGGACAAACCAGAGGCCTTTTGGAAGTCCATTCTTAGGACAGATGAGTCAAAAATAGATTTATTTGGTCATAATCAAAGCCGCCATGTTTGGAGAAAAGCCAACACCGAATTCCAGGACAAAACCTCCTCCCAACAGCGAAGCATGGTGGTGGAAATGTGAAGGTCTGGGGCTGCTTTACTGTCTCTGGGCCAGGGCGACTCCATGAGCTGAAACTGGGCCGAAAATGGGTGATGCAATAAGACAACAACCCTAAGCATTCAAGCAAATCCACCAAGGAATGGCTTAAAAGAAAGAAGGTCTCAATCTAATTGAAATGTTGTCGCTAGACCTGAAGCGGGCGGGACATGCCAGATGTCCTTCCAACCTCTCTCAACTGGCTGAGTTCTGCAAGGAGGAGTGGGCAAAAATTCCCAAAGACAGATGTGAGAGACAGGTCAGTGGTTACAGAAGACCTTTGGTTGAAGTAATGGCTGCAAAAGGAGGTGCCACAAGCTACATAATGACAATATATAATTTTTCTGTGTGTGTATCTGTCCATCATTTGGAAGTCTAGAAATTGGGTTTTGGACAGGGGTGGCACCAGAGAATTTTGAATACAGGTGCTGAGGGGGTGCTAAATCATTGACGGGGAGCTGGTCGATTCAGTGCTCCATACTCATTCTTCCCACTGGTCGCTCTTTTGCGACTAACATTCTCAGTTGGTTGCAGGAGCACAAGTTTTTTTTTTTTTTTTTTTTGGTACAACATGCTACAACATCAATGCATGTTGATGAACTTTTATCACATAGTTAGGCCTATATGGAAATGAAAGTGGTAAACTTTCAACCTGTTCTTTTTAATCATTAGTATTATTTGTGATTTGAATTTCGTGAACAGGAGTCCCTCTTTTGCTCTGTTATAAGCCCAGCTTCGGATGCTTTCACTTTCGATTTTGCGGTCTTGTCACTTTTTTACAATAAAGAATAATTGTCTGTTTTGCTTAGGCTACATCTGTACACCTTTCACTTTTGAAGACTAAAACAAAAGATGGATTCATTGTTATTTTTAATTAAAAAGCAACATTAAAACAAGATACAATGACAAACTAGCTTACAAAACATTTACTAACAAAAAAAGATGAGGTATGGCATACACCACATGCTGTATTATATAATTTCTAATAAATTACAGAAAATTTAGCAAACACTGAGGAATCAAATAATACTAAATAAATAAATAAATTAATAAATAAAAGAGAGCCTCCATAGCATAATGTGAGGTAAACAGCAAAGAAAAGTTTTCAAAATGAAAACAAAAAGAAATGTAAAACTAAACTTGCTGCTGATGACAGTACTTGCATAGCCCCCCCCCCACTTTACTTTAGCGTAAAAACTATCCATCGTTTCCTCAATATTCACGTCATTTTTACTTGCATAGCCCCCCCCCCCGATGACAGTACTTGCATAGCCCCCCCCCACTTTACTTTAGCGTAAAAACTATCCATCGTTTCCTCAATATTCACGTCATTTTTGCTGCACTTAGCTTCGCGCTCATGCTGGCGCGGCGAGTATAAACCAGGCTCTACACTCCAATTACTGCTCAGTTCAAACGAGTTGCCATTTGATGATTCTCATATGCAACAGAAATGGCAGCGCTTATGAGTTGATCCATGCAGTTGTCGTGGCAGTACGACAGCTCACAAAATTTAGTAACATAGGCAGAAAAAATGGTCGCAGTCTGGAGTCCTGCAATTAATTATAACCAAAACAGGCTATTATTATATTTTATATCAATAATAAATTAAATATAAATACAAAAAAAGATGAGGTATGGCATACACCACATGCTGTATTATATAATTTCTAATAAATTACAGAAAATTTAGCAAACACTGAGGAATCAAATAATACTAAATAAATTAATTAATTAATAACTAAAAGAGAGCCTCCATAGCATAATGTGAGGTAAACAGCAAAGATAAGTTTTCAAAATGAAAACAAAAAGAAATGTAAAACTAAACTTGCTGCTGATGACAGTGCTTGCATAGCCACCCCCCCCCCCCCACTTTACTTTAGCGTAAAAACTATATATATATATATATATATAGTAATTGTTTCTTAATTTTTTTGTCTGTATGAAAAGGTGCATTTATTTCTATTAAAGGTAGCATACATCTATGTCAGGGATAGGCAACTCCTGTCCTGGAGGGCCACTATTCTGCAGAGTTTAGCTTCAGCCCTCATAAAAACTCACCTGCCTGTATCTATCTAGTAATCCCGAAAACACCGATTGCCTTGTTCAGGTGTGTTTTAATTAGGGTTGGAGCTAAACTCTGCAGGACAGTGGCCCTCCAGGACTGAAGTTGCCTATCCCTGGTCTATGTGGAGATGGCAAGTCACAGCGTCGGCATTCGGCAACTTCATCTTTGCACCCGACACTGACTCAGAAAGCCCTAGTTTATTAATAAATAATTAAAATGTCTTCTTTTCCCCCGACACATTATAATCACTTTTCCGATGCTTTGATTGCTTTTTGCGCCAGCCGAAGTGTGGAGTAGGCTATAGCCTAAAATACATACTATATTAAAGGATGGTTAATATATTATTATATTAATCAATTTAATATAACGTGTGACAAGTTGACTAGAAAAATCTTTATTCGGGGGCAGGCCTACTTAGCACAAGGAAGTGCTCCTTTTTTAAATAAAATCATGTCGTAAAGTTATGCGAGTTATGCGTAGTCAAAAGGTTTTTTATTATTTTTATTATCATCTTAATTATTAAATACAATAGGCTGCAGCATGTATATAATTGGTTCCAGGAAAAAAAATAAAAAATCTGTGGGGGTGCTATGGGGGTGCTCTTGTTTTCCTAGGAGGTGCTGAAGCACCTGCTAGCCCCTCCCTAGCTCTGCCCATGGTTTATGATGTACGTTTGATTAGGATAATTAACACAAAACCTGATCATGTCTGGAGGGTTCACCAACTTTCAAGCAGCACTGTATATATATATATATATATGGTGGCCGTGATTTTGCCAAGTAAGTGTTCCTGGATCAGCATCTTTTGATGATCCTGGATCAACATTATTGTCCAAAAATATAGACTCAACTCAATCCGTACCCCTAAAATAAGCCCAAATATATCTGCATTTTTTACTTGATGAAATAAATTCACTGTAAACCATGGCTTCACGGGGCTTATTCCATATACATAGTAAGGTTTCAGAGAATGAAACAGAGTAAATAAAGTGTGATGATATAAATAAAAACAGTATTTTTCCACCAAACTTATTTCCTCAGAAACAGTTGTGGTTCCTACAAAGTGGTTGCCGAGCAACACACAGACGTAAACAAAGGATGTTTGTAGTGTAATCACTGATCTATAATAGAGAACTGGATTGCTCATGACGTCATGAAAGTGAAGCCGCCGCGCCGCCATATTGGTAATCCCCAGTGTGCGTAAACATCATATTAAATTAATAGGAAATTGTATGATTTTAATAAGAAAACATCACCTAACAAGTCAGCGTTTTAAAATCTGAAGTATCTCTGTACATTCTTACAATGCAAACACCCTAGGCATGTACACAGTTATTTTTAATGTCTGGAATTTCCCCTACTTATTAAAAAGCTACGTTCATTACAGTAGCGAACATTATGAACATGATAAACATCAGACGGACATGACCTCAACACATAAAACCAAACGACAAAGTGCTCATTTTGAAATCTGAATTTATTCAGAGAAATAACTGACTATATACAGTACGGATTTAAAGACATAATGCTTTATTTCCAAGATAGTAGCCTAAGTTAAGCTTTTCATTTCATTATAGAGCAACATTAACAACATAATTGTATTATTCATTGTAATATATTCAAATCCATTTCTGATACTAATACGTTCATGTTTAATAATTCCTGAATAATTATGTTCATAAAGAAATAGGCTATATTTTGTGTTGGATCGTTACCTGTGTCGTCAGTGCGCAGCAGACACACCCACCTAAACGGTTTAAATATATTGCTTATACTGCCCCAAAAGACTGTAAACACTGCAGATAACATCTGAAGTAAACATTAATTTACATACACATAACATAAAAACTAGTCCTGCTTGACTGATTCGCTTCAAATCGGGTGATTTTAGGACAGCGGTTTGAATGTGACTCAATGGTGCTCTCTGTCGGTATGGATTAGTAAGATGGCGGATCGAACACTTCCGGTGGCTTCACTGCCTGATGGCAGTTTAGAACGCGATGAGCGATCCAGTCATATATAGATAAGTGAGTGTAATTCACAACGGCTTTGAACACGGCTCAACCAATTAGAATCAAGGACCGGAACTATCCATTTTATAATATGGTTTTTATTTTTATTTTGGTAACACTTTAGATTAGGGAACACTGTTCACTATTAACTAGTTACTTATTATCATGCATAATAATATCATACTGACAGTACAGTGTTCCCAATATTTTGAATCAGTTTTATTTTCTTTTTAATTTTCCATTTAAATTTAGATTTTAAAGTTTTCATTTTGTTGTTTGTCCTTTTTATATGTATTCTTAAAAATGTTTTATTCACTTTTATTTCAGTTTTAGTTATGTTAGCACATCAAGTTAAGCTAAATAAAACTGAGAATTGTTTCTCTGGCAGTTGTCTTTATTTTTTATCTTTATTCATTTTTCTTTTTTTACTGTAATAACCCTGGTTCACAGAAATACTCTATCTAACCATTCCTGAGGGATGTTCTTGTAACAAGCCAACTAGAGTTTAGCAAAGGGTCAACTGATAGTGTGGCGTTAGTTTAGCTAACACCATGATACTCAAATAAGTACAAAAACATAGCACACAATATTGGGCAGTAATTGTTCAAAAGAATGAACTATTTCAACTATACATTTTCATACTGAACATTTATCTTGCATCATCCAACATATTGGATGTATTTATTTATTTATTTTTTCACAGAGATCTGCAATCTGCAGTTGTTTTCTGCATGAAATTCATACATAGTTTTGCCTTAGTATTTGGCCAAATGGAGGAATCTTTGAAGGCTGTCTCCTACTGTATGCTGCCTCAGCAGAATTATGGTGCTTCAGCTTTTGTGTCAGGAGCACACCTATGATGACTACAGAGGCAGCTCACATGGTTTTGGAACACAGCCAGTACTTTTTTTCTTCCTCAACAAACCTTGCAGTTATCAGTCAATTTGTGCTCCCAATCCGTATTTTCATTTCATACAGAAATGATCTCAATTATCCTCTGCCTATTTTAAAACACTTCATTTATTTATTTATTTTTAAGCTAGGTGTTAATTAAATGTGCATCATTACATGATAAAGATGACTGAAAGTTATCTCTGTTTTTCAGCTTTTGAACATTTAAACACTTCACACACACTAACTATTATAGTCGCCATGATTTTGCCAAGTAAGAGATGTTCCTGGATCAACATCTTTTGATGATCCTGGATCAACACTATTGTCCAAAAATATAGACTCAACCCAATCCCTACCCCTAAACCTAACCCGACCCATAATGTATTCCTAAAATCAGTGGGAAATAATTGCTGATTAACAAGGGTGTAGAAGCACCTAACCCTGATTGTAAGCCTAAAACTGATATTTCCTGAAAAGTTATATCTCAATTCTGATTGGTTGAATGGAATGTTGTCCCAGGAACATGTTGTACTTGGTGTAATCACGCTCGCTAACTACTATACCCCTTTATGGCTCTTAGAAGTGGCATATGTTACCATATTTCATTTGATGTTTACACAGGTTATGGTTATATATATAGAAGGTATGCTTGTATTTGTTGTATGTATGTATGTATATATATATATATTATATATATCTATATATATATATATATATATATATAATATATATATATATATATATAGATAGATAGATAGATAGATAGATAGATAGTACTGGACCTATTTTACTTTTTATTTTTTCATGTTGTTGAGATAAAACACCCCTAGTCATTTAAGAACAAATCTCATGGCCTATTAAACTAAATTACCCAGATAACATCTATAATATTATGTTTCTCTATTGATCAACAGCTTCTTACCCTCCATTATCCATGTCCTTAGGCAATTGTCAGTAATTCATAAGTCAAATATCTTATTATTACGCATGAAGACTGTTTAGAGATTATATAAACTTGTTTATTGCCTAGCTGCTGTTTGCACACATAATGAGTGTGCCATGCCACAACACACCTGCCAAAATCATGTTTGATTAACGTTTACTGATCAAAACAATTATGAGACGCCGCCAAAAAAAAACCCTTGATCTAGTCATTCCACCGACAAAATACATCGAATGCCTTTCAGAAGGTCACCACCCATCAATAATTGGAAATAACCGGCTATGGTCCAATCGGCTGCTATTACCCACAGATGCTGCAATTAAGGGGTTTTGGGGGCAGCATCCTGATTTCTGCATTTTATTGGTAATTAATGTGAAACACAACAAACATTGATTTAATTGTAGCACATTTGAAATGATGAGGGGGAATGTCAGATGGTAATAGCTGTATGTCTTGGGAGCGTGTTTATTAAGGGAAACCGTTAATTAGGAGGCACAATACTGCACCTGGAGGTCATTTTACTGATACGGTAAGGTACCATCTGACTATTAATGGCACTTCACAAACATGTAGCTTTTTGCGTCACAGGATGTTAATTGATGGACTGGAGTGGTGTGGATTACTTGTGGATTATTGTGATCTTTTTATCAGCTGTTTGGACTCTCATTCTGACGGCTTAACAGTTAGAGCTTATAACAGTCACTTTCATAGAAGCACTCAGTCTTCATTTGTATTCTCCACAAAAGAAAGAAAGTCATATGGGTTTGGAACATCATGAAGGGTGAATAAATGATGACTGAATTTTTTTTTGCAATTAAAACTAAAACTATATAAACTGCAAAACACAATTTGCCCAACATGTTCCTGTCTCATTTGAAAGCTTTTCTCTGATGCGAGGAGAAATGCTTACTAACATAATTTACACCCACAGACAAGGAAATAGGGTATTAAAAGCCTAAAAAAGAGAGAAAGAAAGAGAGAGAGAGAGAAAATTGGCCTACCTCAGAGTCAGGCAGAGCAGCTGTCATGACAAGTGAGCAGATTAACTACATGGCCAGCAAGGAGAAATCCAGTAGTTTTGCACAACTAAGGCAAGAGAAAAAGAAAACAGCAGTTTCTTTTCTGACAGGAGGTGTAGTTTAAAATCAAAGACCTGGGGCCATATCTCTGTAGCCACACATTCTGCTCAGACTGGGTTTAACAGAGATTTGTCTTAGAGCTTTTCTTCCATGCTACGCTTGCCTCTTTCACTGGGTTTTCACCGCAAGGAGATACAGAGTGATATATTTGTACAGAAAATGCATATTTGGATCCATTGGGAAAACAAGTACAAATCAAAGTCAACACTCGGCAATGTTACAGAGCCTGAACATGAAGTATGATCTGGAAGAAAACCATTTAGAGATACAAAGCGATGACAGATTTTTACCAAATACAGACTCTGTGAAACACAGTTTAGTCATACAAAAAGGCACACGGACAAACATGACTTTCATGAGATGAAGAAACCTGTGCTCTGTGCCAGGGGCGCTTTGTCTGATTAAACAAATTGGGGATGAGAGAATAAAAAAGACAAAATGTGAGTTATAACAGAATTGGTGTGACTTTTTGTTTTGTAATATTTAAGGAAGCATTTTAAATACAAAGGTGCACAAGACTTTCAGAAAAATGCTTTTATCAAGCTCACGTACTTAAAATTCATTATATAGCATTCCTCAGTGAAAGTAATTTTACATGACAATCTCAAGTTAATTTTATTTCTTTATTTTACCATATTTTGAAATGTTGATACTTTTACAGAGGTCTGTAATTTAATCAAACACGATTGTTATTATTTTTTTAAATCATGAAACAAACCAACTAAAACCAAGCAACATTACATAATTTATCAAATACCTTATTGATGTTTGTGCTGTTGATTTCCTAACCTTTGTTATACAAAGGTTTGTTTAATACAATAATAAAATTATGTAAAACTATTTACTAAGGATACAGAAAAACCAAACAAACAAAAAAAACAAACAAACAAACAAACAAAAAACCCCTATTACCCAAGTATCAATTCAAATTATTCAAAAGAATATTAAAAACTTTAGAAAAGAAAAACTAAAGAATCAACTGGAATATTTTTAATAAATTGACAGTTTTCATTTTAGACATGATAAAAATAGTGACATCCACTCAAACCAAAGTCATGGGATTATTTTACATTCACCACTCAGGTTATAATTTTGTGGCAAAAGAAAACTATTCATATTGAATTTGAAATAAGACAGAGAAGAGAGAAAAACAGGAATCATGCAGTTTTCTAATAAGAAGAAAAAAAAAAAAAAAAAAAAAAAAAAAAAAAACCTGCTAGTATGTTATTATGATCAGGACATTGTACAAATATTTGCGTGCAGGCGCACATCTCTACAAGTACCAAGAGAACAAAGTGTCCATTTAGTTTCATTCATAATATTTTTTGAAGTGATTAATATGTGAAGCAAGTAGAGAGAGAGGTTAGAAATTCAAAGAGAATTAAAAAATATGCATGCTCTTATGCAAAGCATAGGATCATTGATCAAAATCTAAATAAAATTGCAAACTACAGCACGTGCAAAGAAACATTGCTCTTCTGCGTAGATGGCCGATTATTATTTTTGCACATGCTTTCTTCTAGAGTTTCAACATTGGGGGATCAAGAAATAACGTGAACCATATACAAATTTGCACTGACCACAGGTTCACCATGTTTCAGTAATAAGCATGCTATGGCTCCAAACATTTCAAATGTAAGAACATGAATGATTCCTGCACAAAGTTAAAAGGTTTGCAAACCAGGACAAAACACACATCTCAAATTAGTCCCACTTTTGACAACTGGAATCAGTTTTAACAAAACCTATCCCATGATCCCCAGCAGCGCTGTGTGTTCTGAAAGAGAGGATGTGAATCTGCACTCTCTGCGAGGGGAGGTGTGTTTGTTTAGCTCTACATTATCACCCGGCTCTGCTAATGAGGTGAATGATCAGTCCTGAGTGGCTGTCCTCTGATAACACGGCAGTGAGGTTTTTTTTTTTTTTGGGGGGAAAATTGAGTGTGCTTGCAGACATCCTGCCTTGGTGATCTCACTCATTAGAAGGGGACAGAAGATCAGTCCGTGACCAACCCTGCCGGCCCCACCAGTGGGACCCGTGAAAGGATGAGGACAAGGATAGCACAGACTTCGGCCACTGTGCACACAAGCCAAAGGCCTTTTAACATTCTGAAGTGAAGCAGTGAGTGCTGCTTCACTGCCTAAAATGTCTTTTTATTTTTCTGGATTTGTAGTCTAATAAATTTTGGTAGGCAACAAATACTCATGCATATTCATACACAAACATTGTCACTTAATAGGAGTCTTGCACTTTTCATTATAATCCACACTGAAATGTGTAGAAATTTGGGGTAGAAACCATTCAGAAATTGATAGTAAAATTTTATAACTATTTACAATGAAATGGCAAACAAACACGCTGAATTAAAAATAAAATTTTGAGTAGAAAGACTGAAATAGTATTTACTTACAAAACTTACCTCAAATAGTCTTTGTTTTATTTACAAGTTCACTAAAAACTTTCCTTTTTCGATTGTTCAGGCATGTCAGGTTTCTTTCTGCTCAACTATTAGGCATCAGAAAGTTCCTGAAGTTCAAAAGAAGTCATTTTTTACAGCTTGGTTTCAATAAATGCTCTTTTTGGACACAAGAGGACCTTTTGATTCCTGAAACTTACAGTATGTACATCAACCTCTTTTATCTGAAAAAGATCAAAGGAAATGAGAATCCTTATGATGTGACCCTTTTAAAAATGTATGAATGTCACTGCATTAGATACAAAACATCAAAATAAGAAAAAAAGATGACAAAACATTTCATAAAAAAAGATACTTTAAATATAGGCCTACTGTTGAAAATAAAGACAAAAAGTATTGTGACACTTTATGTTTGTAAAACATTAGACCAAGAACATCCATAGTTGTGATGAACAATTCATCATTGCAAGCTTCATTCTTTTTCTTTAAAGCATTTCTTCATCTGTGGTTTTAATGGACGTGCTGCAAACTCTAATTTCAGAAATGGTTATAGGTTTTTTCTTTTGGAGGAGTGTTGTGATTGAAAAAGTAGTTAGTAATCCAAAATGATGATGAAGAACTGAGCCGCAAAAACATCAGCAGTCCTTTTTCTGAATAGAATTACATAAGTTTCTGTGGTCTTATGAGAAGAGCAATTGAAAATAAGCTTTTAATGATGTTTTTAATTCATTTTGTTCTTGATTGTAAAAGTTTACAGAAAACTATTGGAGGAAAAGGAAGCAACTTCCTTTTTTCCTCAAGTAACACAAACAACTGAACAACCTCTTTTACTATACCTCCTCCAAATATCTGTCTTATATCCACATGACAAGCAACGATGACCACAAAAACTGTTCAATATACATTCTCTGGAGTACTTATGCATAAAACATTCATTGTTGAAAACCAACAGGGTGAGAGATATAGGTTCTTGGCGATATAGTTTGAGATTCATCCCTGCAGCGGAACTCTCTTGTGAAGGAACAAGCTTTCCTTTACCCCTCAATTTTTTTCCTCTCTTTCTTTCTTTTTTGGCTCTTTATCATCTTTTCAGGCATTGTCGGAGTGAACTGTCGGAACCGCAGATTTTCGTTATGATAGAGATCCCTCTTGGGAGACAAGCAGAAAAAACAAAAAATATGTTTGCAAAAATAAAGCAACAGAAGGATGGGGAACTCCAACAGGGACGGAAGTACAAACTGTGGACAAATGAAGGTGTACCCGACATGGCCTTGGCATACGTTTTCAGAAAGCCGCTGCAGCCACCAATACAGGAGCAGTCATGAAAACATCCCTCCATGCCTCGCAATTCCTTTTCCATTTTTCACCCTTTTCTCCCTTCTGTCTCTGTATCCTTCGTAGACTGGCTGTAAACGTTCCCTCAGCACCCGAAACAGCTTGTTATCTAAACTGCTGTTCTGTTAGACTGAACACACTTCAAATCTTAAAACAAGTTAAAATCTTAATGATCCAAGTTTTGCATTTCTCAACTGGAGTATTCCAGTACGTGATGTTGTCTTATGCAGTATGATATGTAGCTAGGGCTTGCATAGTACTACTCATTTTAAAGAAGTCGACGAGTTGGTGGGTGTCAGTGTTTATGTCAAGTCACATCAAAACTACTAGTACAATTACGTTAAAATTAAGTAAATCTATAGCATAAAATTTTTAAGTAATTAATTGTCTGTGAGCCACGTTTCCTGCCGAGTAGCCATTTTGTGAAGCACGTCTGAAGACCGGTGAAGAAAGGGGTAAATGCTAACTTTTTTGAAAACTAAGTATATATTGGTGTAGATTATGGCGATTTACCATCATGAAAATGCACACTGGTTGTTTTTTTGTGTGTGTGTTTGAGGTGAAGATATTTCTGAAGCGCAACGTGATCTAGACCCGCTGAAAAGAGGTAAGCTTACTTTGTCTTTTTAACATATACTCGTTTATTGAATTTGAATCAAAAAATCGCGAGAACTTTTAGAACTGAATTTCTGAATCGTAACAATAATGTTTCAGCAATCAGAAGAAACGTGTTATGGATACTTATGAAAAACGTTGAGCATAAATCAATTAATGCAATCATGATGAACTAATATGACAGTTTGACATAATATGACGTATTTTTTTTTTTTTTTTAGTTTAAACAAGATTAAAAGATAACACACTTTTTTTCTTTCTTGTTTTCTTTCATAAAATAGGCCTATTGTTTTCCCTTCAAAAGACATTGATTTTTTATTAAACTGGGGGTCACATGGTTTATCATGTTTGTGTTGCATGGGGTTTAGGGTCCCAATCACTTGCACTTGTATTTTCCAAATATATGTTTATCCAAAGAAAGACGTCATTAATCTGGCCACAGTATGTGTGATGGTCAGTGAGTAAATGGTGAAAACCATTTTTTGGTGGAATATGTCTATCTTACAGCACATGAACCATAAATGCTAAATTAAGGTTCTGATCCAGTTGGTACATGACTTGGTCATTCTCCAATTAGCTTTAAAAAGCTTTAAAAATTTCAGATCATTGTGTTGGTGGTATAGCATGTTTTCTATGTACTCTATCTCTTCAAATCATTCATTTTGCTTCCAACTTTCACTGGGCCATTCCCATCACGCAGTTTCACCGTCAACCGATCAGTGATAGCGCCAGCAGACAGAGTTGGTCAAGCATACAAGACTGCCTTCATTTCCCAAACTCTGTGACTGTAATAGTTTGTGATTTTGTGTCTATGCACGCTCACTAACAAGCCGCATTTTTGTTTTACTTTTCAGACCAGCCTGTGGAACAACATAGAGAAAGTTGAATAATTCAATGCTAATTGTCCACCTCTCTGAAATCCAGAGAATCTCATTCAAGCATTAATCAGGTGAGCATCTGAAATCGATCAACAACCAAGTTTACTCTCCAAACCAAATAAACAACTTTTATAATAGCAAGTTAATTAAATTCAACCAAAATAGATAGAAATAAAATGAAATGGCTGTAAGTCACTTATTTTATTTTTAAAATATAAATGTCTATTTCAAAATATTGTCTCATTTTGTGTTATTTCATTGCAATGTATTTTTTTGCACTGAAAGCAATCTGAAAAAATATCAAGAGTGTCTGTAAGTAAATACACCTCTGCTATGTTTCTTTCTTTTTTTTTTTTGTTTTTAAGGATACTCATGGGAACAAGGAGGAAACTGGAACCACTCACACTTAATATCATCACGAAAGTTGGTTTAACAGATGATCCATTACAGAATGGGTATTGCTGGAGGCATAGAGGAGATTGACGGGATGGCAGTGTGTTGCGAAGGCTTGTATTTTTTCTGCTTGGCCTAATTTATGCAATTAATCTGAGTTACCCCAAAGAGCTCAGATACTCATTTGAATTCTGTCAAAGATTCTACTGAGCTAGACAGTGGGAAACTTTTCTCCAACCGGATTACTCTCTGAAGAACAAGTCGTCTTGTTTAAAATGAAAGATATCGTGCTTGTGTTGTTCTGACCATTATGACAAAATATGTTTGTCACAAGACACGTTTGCCATGCGCATCTGGTTCTAGTACAATGTTAGTCCTGCAACTGCTGGATTACAGTCTTGTTTTATTCTTAGGATGTTTGTTGCGTGTTCCAAAAGTAAATGTTAAAAAATTGTTGCAAAGGGTGAAAAAAAATCAAGGAAGTGACCTATTGTGAAGATTGCAATCTCCATCTTACAAACAAAACAAAAAGGAAGAAAGAAAATGCTTTTTTGTAGTTTTATTAGGAATTTTGTTACAAAAGTAAATGTTGGAAAAAACTGTAAATCTTTAGAGGAAGTGTTGCAAGTAACCTGTGGACGTGAACTCCATTTGTCGATTTATCAAATTTTTGTTGTCACATTTATGATGTGTGGGTTTAAGGCTTGTCCAAAAAATAAACTGAAATGCTTTATTTTGTGTAATTTGGCTTGTTTTAATTTATTTCAGATATTAAATGTACTGTAAGCAGACCAAGAGCTGAAGATTCTAAAATCAGTTAAAATTTTAAGTTGGTTCAACTTAATTTTTTTATATAAATGAGCTTAAATGTTAAGTAAACACCAACTTGAAATTTACTTGGTATATCATGTCCATGTTTGCATATTTTAAGGAAAGGAAGTTTGAGTGAACTGCAAATATTTAAGTTCAATAACAAAGATTATCTGTTTATTTTAAGTAAAATTGTTTCACGTTGGGTTATACTTAAAAAGTGTGATGCAAAAAGGTTGCATATATATTTTACGTAAATCCAATACATTAATTTTTACCGGTGCAGAGAGAAAGGAAAATCGGCATATCTCCATTGCCAGATGTCATGCTGCGTGCGTTGTCATTACACGCAGAGTCAACATACGAATGTCCTTAGCCCGGGGCAGTGATCAAGAGTTTGCGTACTTGTACATGTGGTTTTATGTCTGCAACTTAAACATTTGATTCCTTGAGGTTTTTAAGATTCTTATAAATATATTTTCTGGACAGACAGACAGGAGGTACAGTAGATAGATAGATACACACACATACAAACAAACAATAGATAGAGACAGTAGATAGATAGATAGATAGATGGGACTGAACCTAATAACTTAACCTAATAAAACAACCAAAACAAAAAAAAACAAAAAAAAAATAAAAAATAAGTGAAAGTCGTGGACATTTGGCCAAGTATGGTAAAACACATACCGGAATTGGTGCTCTGCATTTAACCCATCCAAGTGCACACACACAGCAGTGAGAAGTGAACACACCGTGAACACACACCCGGAGCAGTGGGCGGCTATATATCCAGCACCTGGGGAGCAACTGGGGGTTCAATGCCTTGCTCAAGGGGTATTGAGGGTGGAAGAGAGCTGTTCATTCACTCCTTCCCACCTACAACTCCTGCCGGGCAACCGAGACTCGAACTTGCCGACCTTAGGTTACAAGGCCCAAACAAGGCTAAACCATTAGCCCAGCTGCCCCCGCACTAGAAAGCTAGACTAGATAGTAGCTCGATGAAGATAGTAGATAGACAGATGATAGACATGATGATAGACCGATAGACAGACAATAGATAGATAGATCGTAGATAGATGATAGACAGACGACAGACAGACGACAGAGGAGGTAGGAGACAGACAGACAGACAGACAGAGGCCAGATAGATAGATAGATAGACAGACCAGACAGACAGACAGGACAGACCAGACAGCAAGACAGATTAGCTAGATAGATAGATCAGACCAGACAGACAGAGCATCACAGAACAGACAGCAGACAGACGTAGGTAGATAGATAGACGAAGACAGACAGACAGACAGGACAGGACTGGACAGATAGATAGATAGATAGATAGAAGATGATAGATAGATAGATAGATAGATAGATAGACAGACAGATGGACAGACTAGATAGAAGATAGATAGATAGATAGATAGAAGACAGACAGTGACAACAGCAGGGACAGACAATATAGAGACAGACAGATACACATATAGAGAGTTTACTGTTATTTATAGCCAAGCAAGACCACCTGAAGTGTAACCAAAGAAAAGTCTCTATCAGACTACACCATTGGGTTAAAGTAAATCAGACGGGCTGATCTGCAGCTCTCTCTCACCAACAAGAACTTCTACATCTCAACAGGAGCTAATAACAGCTCCTTCATTCCATCCTCCCTTCATGTTTCACATTCAATACCTTCACAAGTGTTTATTACCACGTTACCTTCAAACTCTCATTTTGAAGATGGATCTGAAGCAATGTGAGGCACAGTGCCAAACGAGCCCCGGAGTGGTACCAGAAGAGCAAGATTTGGCTTCAAAGCCTCTAAACAAGCGTCGTTTCACTGTGACGGCTGACAGCCACGAGTAAGCTGTTGTGCCGGGCGAGCAAAGTTTGACGTTTTGGCAGTTGATTACTTCTGCCTCGCCCGTGCTTGAGCTGTGAATCCGACCATGGTCCATGAGGGAAAAACCCAAGCACCCCACACAAAAGCGTAAATGAACATCTGCCGGACTCTTTCAGCAGCTGCGCTGAAATTGAATGGACTTTAAGCCGCCTCCAGACAACCCTTTTTAGGAGGTACTACGTTTTAGAAGGTTGTAAACAGAATACATTTCAAGGAGAAGACTAGCAGTACAGAGGAATAAATATTTTACTAGGTTAAAAAACACTCAAAAAGTAGTGTAGCTTGTTTCTTGGGGCACTTGTAAGAAAGTTTACAAATTACAGTGCCAACGGGCAGATCATGACGCCGCTCGCATGGAGTCGTTTTTAAAGTGGATTGTAATGAGAATGAACGTTTTGAGTTTCAAATTAGAAATCCGTACGGTATGCAAAACTAGATTCACTTAAGTTGGGTGTGGGATGAATTTTTTTTAGTCTGTTATCTGTGCTTAGAACTGTTATATATGTGCCTATAGACTGCACGGGCAGTGAAAACACATCCTTTGTGTGGAAACTCATTTGCCTTCCATTTCACCTCTCCAGATGGTCCCATTAACTCCTTGAATGTAAAGTTTTGCCTACCTGCGCTATAAGCTTTGAGATCGCGGGGCTCTGTTTTTGACATGAACGCTCCTTTGGCAAAGACAGTGAGTTCGATTGGAGTAGTTTTTGATAGTTAACTAAAATTGCTGGTAAATGATAATAATAATAAAAACAAACAAAAACAAACAAAAAAAAACTTGCTGATTTCAATCAGCTGAATTAGGACAGTCTCCATCCTTTCTCCACATCTACCACACATCCTCTCAACAAAACCCTGTGAAGATGTCACAAAATAATGTATTAACTGAAATAAACCATAAATTGCAAATATTTGCAATTATCAATTTGCACTGCAATTTTAAGCGCTGCGAGCCACGCTTGTGTGTTTCAGACTGAAACACAGCACTGTGTTCATTTACACATGAGCAGCTCATTATCCACAGCACTGCAGAGCAGCTCGGTTCACAGTAAATGCTGCTCCACAATAACTCATCTCTGCATTTGCTCTGAGTTTGGGTCACTTTAATGTGCATTTGAGAACGCACCATGGGCCAACCATCTTCCCAAACTTGTAACAAGAATCGCTTTATCAAAAAAAAACAAAAAAAAAAAAAAAAAAGATTTAAAGGCTCACTGTGAATCTTACATCAAAAATAAAAGGTTGATGGTTTATTGTTTGAAAATTAAGAAATTAAGAATAGTTATCCATAACTATTAGTATTATAATTTTTACAGTTTGTAATGTAAAATATAATAATAATTATTATTTTCCTTAAATATTGTTTTATTTTACAGTGAAATATTACAATAGTAATATTTCTTTTTATTTTAGTAAATTGTAGTAGTGGTGGTTATTATAGGTATATATATGCATGGTTAATTTAAATAAAAAAGAAACAGAATTGCACGGCTTTTAAAATAATAATAATAATAACAAAATCTGTAGTTTTTATGTAAAATAATTTTTGGCAGGTTTGCCAGAATAATTTTGTAAAAAATGCAGAAAAAGTGTAAAAAACATACAGCATAAAACTGTAATTTACAAACAAGAAAAATCTGAATGTAAACCAGTGTGTAAAACAATGCACACTGATACTAAAATCTGTCTTTTCCACAATTTGAAGTATATACTAATATATAAAAGGTGCACAGAGTCAATCATCACCAAAACATGACACTTTAATAATGCGCTATAAACATTAATTAAAACAACATAATATATAACATAAAACCCAAATGTACATAACCGATAAAAAAAAATAATAATAGCATAAAATAAATAAAAAATATTAAGAAACATGATTATTTAACACAAAATACTTTCAAATGTGTCATGCGGAATTTGGAATATCAGTTTACAGTTTTTGACTGTAAATTATATGTTTATTTGTTCATTTTTATTTCTAAAAATTTGTACAATTAACAGCATTGTACTGTAAAAGGAAATGAAATGCTGGGGAATCTTTTAAATTTCTCCCTGTTATATCGATGAAACCTTACTGGGAACCTATTTACTGTGAACATTTTTTAAGCGTTTTGACAGTGTTTACAGTTATAAATTACACGTTTTTTTTTACAGTGTACTTTGTGATTTGAAGCGGAACGCAGATCAAACACGAGTTTTTTTTTTTGTAAGTATCAAGCAAATGATCGACTGTTTAACTTTGGTGTCCAACCGAGAGAACAAAAAAATAAAATAAAAATTCCTTGTCTACCCAAGAAGGAAAGAATATTCATAGTGTTCCTATAGGATGACTTGCTGATAAAACATAAATTGCAAATATGGCTTATTTAGTGTGATAAAACCAGTATGTACAGTATATTGTCAGTTACAATGCAATGAAACGTAAATGACATGTGGTGAAACTAGAGATATTAGTTAAAGCTAGTAATGAGAATAGACAGTTAAGAATTTATCTATTTCTGTACACTTTTTATAGGCTTTAACATCTGAACACAGTTACTTACGCGAAATGAACAGAAAGTAAGAACGGGTTAATAAAAGTAATAAATACAGATAGTATTTCTTTTTCAGCCGCTAGAGTTATAGCTGTCGTGGGGAAGTACAAACAACAAAATAGCTGGCGTGGATTAGTCTATATGGATCCACATTCTAGCTAATTTGGTCGCTGCCATTAATTACATTGACTTTTGCAGGTACGTCTGAAATACCTAGCAAAAAAAAATTAAATAAATAAAATAATTCTCTAAATAATGTTGACCTACTGCCTGCGGTGTTGCGAGAACTTATTTTATGCCTTTTTTTGCTGAAGCTATTATAGATTTTTCTCATTGCTACCGTAGACAGGAATAGACTGGCTGATCTTGTTGCCAAGCTTTCGGCAGGTAAAATAACATTTGATTTAAATAGGAGTACTACGTCGAAATAAATTATTGCGAAAGTTAAAATTTAATGTAATTAAATTTATATACGAACTGATAGATATATATATATAGTGCGTAGTATGATATATGAATAAAAGAGAAGCACGCTCATGCAGCAGTACATGGCCATTTGATGTCATTTGTACATGATGCATTCAATGTTAACACATTCACCGTGCTCTTTACCTTTGTTTTTTTCACTAAAAAAAAAAAAAAAAAAACGTTTATCATTCTATAACAAAGCATTCTCGCAAGAGCAAACCGTCCTCTTCAACAAAACAGCCTTTCATCATTAGTAGAAGGTGTTTTGTGTACGTCTGTTCTCTGCTAGTAGCACCACATCTTAACACAAGCTCCATATAAGAAATTGTACAGCTTCTGTTTGTCGTTTGAGAGAGAGCGTAGTGTGAGACAGAGAGAGAAGAGAGTGAGCGAGAGAGAGAGAGAGTCTTGGTGTACGTTTGGGTCAGTTTCTCTAAATGTTTTCCATGGTGTTATTCGATCTCCAGCCAAGCATATAGTCATAGCGGAGGGGTGAGAAGGAAGTACGAGCGACTGAGTAGAGGGCCAAATGTGCTGCGCGAAGAGCCGGAGCCTAGCTCGAGCACTGAATTAGTAAACCTAATCAACACAGCCAGCGGTGATCGTACCCCTCCAGCCCATCATTTATGCTAACAGGTCGACAGCCATAGAAAGTATGCATAGAATGGATCAGAAAGCAAAGAACGCAACAAGCAGCTTTTGCCATGTACATTCACCAGCCCACGTTGCACCTCACCTAGAACCGCTGTTAGCATGGTTCACAGATTAATGACGCACACAGCACATATCGATTTTCGAGCATTACAGATAATGTGCTTTAAAAGGCCAGCATTATTGACAATTTTTGGAGCTCTTTTTAAAACCCTGAAGTGCCACTTACATAATACAAAAGTAAAGAGAAGAGCATTAGAATAAATATTAAGAGACCATTTTGTGTCAAACTGGGTAGGGAACTGGGTGTATGTGTGTTTATACAGGTGATTGTCTGTGTGTAAACGCTTAATATTAAATATACTAATAGGTAAACGCAAGACTTTTATGGAGGTATAATTCATGGTTAATTGGCATGCAAGCTATGTGAGCGGAGGACACAAAGCTTAACAGTGTTAACTAAGTACTATTATGAATAGTAACAATGTAAGATGTGATTTATTTATTTATTTTTTTGCAGCATGATGAGTCTGTAAATGTGATAATGTGACATTATACTAGCCACCTTGAAGAGGTTAAAATAATTATTAGCACCGAGGCGGCAAGGCATGCTTTATTGATGATACATAAAATGCAGAATAAAAACATGAATAGAGTTGTAAATAGTTATTGACAATGTTTAAAGTGAACTGTGATTATTTCTGTATATGAAGTGGTAAGTTTTAAATGTAATTTATTCCTGGTGTATGCAGCTTGAATTTTCAGTATTCAGCTCTCCTTCAAGCCATCATTACTAGCGAGGCGAGTGGTACATGATCCAGAAATCATTTTGAATATGCTGATTTGATATGCTGCTGCAGATACAGGTACAGTTTCTCATTATTAGCAAGTAGTTTTTAAAACAGTTGTGCTGCTTCAGATTTTTGGATGAAAACTTTGGACTGGTGTTTTTTTGTTTTATATTTTTTGAGGATTTCTATGAATAAATAGATTACTGTTAAAATACACATATGTATTGTAAAATAAGAAAATTAAACGTGTTTTGGAAAATGATAAGATGGTTTACTGTAAAAGAGATTTGTTTGGATAAATGTTGTGTGTGTGTCCTAGGCTAAAAACTACAAAGAACAACAATAACTGTTAAATGATCAGTGTAAGATTTCCCCAGCGACTGGGAGAGGAGGGAGTATTAACGTATGTGAGAACAACAGAGTCTGAGAAGACTCAAGAGTTTTGACTCATATTATGACTGGACCGGGGGGCAATATATATGAGAAATCACTAATTGCGAATGCTGCTATTATTTACATGTTTTAGAGAATGTCCAGCGAGAACAACATTGGACAGCGCACTCCTCATGCAATAAAGTAATGCACAAACATTGTTAACACATGTCACGAGACCGATGGTCCACTTCCAGCATCTGGCTAACATCAGCCGATGCGTTTCGAGAGTTCGAATCTGTCAATCTTGGTGAAGCTGTGTGAATCCCACTATCATTAGATACACAAGATAAACAATACTGAGCTCTTTTCGCGTGAGGAGATGTTGTGCACTCTGCATTTAAAGACACTAGAAACATTTACATTTTTTAATTACTTGAACTGTCACAAGTTCCATTAAGAAGCATGGTAGTTGTTACAGTAAAAAACACGAACAAAAAAAAAAAAGATAATAGAGAAATGACATTACTGCTGTATGTTACTATACTAGTTGGTAGGAATTCATGATTAGCATGAACATAAAATGAATTCCCATGAAGGCATGTTAATCAACCTAACGTGATCTAACCAGCTGGATCGAATAAACTATGCTATTTAATTAATGTTATTAGCGGCAATCTTTACCTTATATTCACTGCGTAGGAAATACATATGCTGTCCAAGAGAGATGTACAAACAGTCCTGTGTGTTGCCGTTGATAGAGATTATTGTGGGGTAGGTTGGGAGTCCTTGACCTGATTATCATGGCATGAAAGCTCTGTGTACACATGGTATTGTTCTGACATGTTCATGTTAAATTATCCTGGGCTCGGGCTGCCGTCAGGTTGGAGAGTAGTAGCTGTTGTCATCGTCTGCCTTGTTGTACTCAGCGTTTTTGCACGCAGGGGCACCGTGGGCGACTGCGACAGGGCTGCCTATAAACAATTAGCACTGAAAGGAGTGATCTTATGAGCAGGTGTCCTTCAGAGAGTCAAATTTCCTGTAGTGTGCAGTATTGCAATCCTGTCCCCAGAGTAGTCCCCTACCGTTTTTAATTGGTTGGCATTGCAAAGGGTCCAGTGCCATCGTCACCATTTGTGTTACTATCACGTTGTGTTTAGCCGTCGTCGTTATGTGAGTTCTAATTAATCCAAAAAAACAGGAGGAGCTCAGACTTCATTGAAAATCTGGCTCGAGTGCGGAGTGTTAATTAGCAGTGGAGGAGACAGGATGCCGCAGACATGCAGCCGCAGGAAAGAGTTTGTATGTACGCATTGCAGATGAAAGAGAAATAGCCATTAGGCTCACTTTATTATCGTGCAGATTGCCGGATGCGATGAAAATGGCCAGTGTTGTTTTTCCTTTGTTTCTAGAATGTTTCTACAGCAGGAGCTGCGGCTGTTTTGAAGAAAGCCATGAGAAAAGGAGAGAAGAGAATGAGACCAGAGAAAATAAAAAGTGAAGTGAGAAATCAAGTGAGCAAAGTGACGTGACATTGCAGGTCAAGTATGGGTGAACCCATACTCAGATGATATAGTGCAGTCTGCATTTTAAGCTCCATCCGAAGTGCAGCACACACAGAGTCAGCATGACACAGCACACGACTACACTGTGAGACACGAAGCAGCGCCAGAGCCTTGGGCGCCAGTTTAGATTATGCGTGCGCGCCGCGTGGAGCGAGTTGGAGGAGTCGATGTCGCTTGCCTTGCAAGAGGCACCTAAGTCGATAGATGTATATTGAAGTGGAAGTCGAGCACATGTACATGTCACTCCCCCTACCCACAATTCCTGCGCGGCCCAAGACTCGAAACATCACAACCGTTTCTGATTGGGTCCCGACTCTCTTAACCATTAGGCGCCGACTTCCCGCAGAAGGACCAGATGCTGCAATCAATAATGTGCATGATTTTTCTTGTTGTTTAATAGTATAACCTATCTATGTTTTGAGTGAAAATTATTTATGTTTATAATAATCAAGTTATCAGTGGTTGTAGTGTATTAAAACAAAATGTGAATGTGATGTTGATAATTCATGCATGGTCTTTTTTTTTTAACATTCCTGTGTTTTGCTGTGACTCGTACAAAACACACAATTTGTGATTAAGAGAAGCTTAAGTGATTCTGATCTAAATGTTCCTGGTAAAAGGGATCTGTGCGAGTGTAGCAAAGCGTCTGGGTATTGTTTGACATCGAGTAAAAGTTGTGTTTAAAAGAAGCACCTGCGCAAAAAAAACGAAGAAAAATCTAGCCTAGACAAAGTAAGAGCGAATTGAACGTCAGAATTTAAGCAGCTGTATAATCTCGGCATAGGTCCTCGTGAAGACCTGTTACCATCTAGGAGAGAACTCTCCCAACAAGTAATTATCTCCTTTCTTTCCTCCATTACTGGCAAGACTCCCTTTTTCAGGCAGGACCGGGAAGCCTACAGCTTATGTTGTAGAAGTTTACACGTGTAAATCAGTCACTAAGTACGATTTACCAGGGCACTTAAAATAAAGGATCAGCACATCACACTGAATTAGAATGTATTTTGTCATCTCTTCAATGATAATTGGTTACGAGCAGTGTGGACAGATAGCCATGGAAGAGCGAGTGTAGTACTGTAAGATCACGAGTAGAATAAAAAGAGAAAAATAGCCCACATACGATCACAGCATGGGTAAGGTGGTTGAAGGCTTGGAATATTTTTTTAAAAGTAGCTTCAGTAGTTGGAATTTAGGAGAGGCTGAAATAAGAGCAATTTGTTGTTCAAATTATGTGTTGTCAAAAGGATATAAGTAATTCAGGGGTGCAGATAATTTAGTGCCAGAGCACTGGCGCTGAGCTTAGTTCATGGTTGTGTATCAGACAGACTCGGGTCAGGCGATGTTTAGTGGTGGCGAGATTTGTTTAGTGATTGATTCTGCAGATTTACATTGTTTACACCGACGTAGGGGGTGGGATATGTCTCGTGAATGTCTTCAACGCAGGGAGTTATTGTGACCTATTCACTCAAGCCTATTGTTCAAAAACATTGGTTCTTCAGTTCAGGAATCCACACAAGGGACCTGTCTTTATAAAATGTGAATCACTGATTGTTCACACAACCGAAAGAGCATTCAGTATCAAAACAATGCTGTCATCATCATTCCAGAACAAAACAAGTGTCTCGGATAAGTGAGGTTCAATAAAAGTGAATCGCTGACGGTCGTTTCAATACAATCAAAACTCGTCGCACGACGTGTGATGCTCAGACACGACATACAACTGTTCACTGTTTCTGTGGATGTGTGGAGCTATTGGTCGTAAGTGGAGCAAAAGTAAAAGTGCCCTATAATAGTAAATTAAGAATACAAATAATTAAAACAAGCTCGCAGGATGGGTAATAGAGGGATGTGCGTTGTGAGGGGGATTGGGCAGTTACTTGACCAGATACTTAAAAAAAAAATAACCGACAGAGATTGAACAGTAAAGTTTAGCTCTGTCAGTATTTAACAGCAGTAGGTTACATTACTTAATAGCAGGGACAGGGGACAACCACTTGTTAAATAGTGTCTTTAGTGAAGAAAGACGATATAAAGCGGGCAGGTGACGCACTGAGTTTGCCAATAAACCTCTAAGTTAGAACCCTGATCTGTGTCTGCGACCAGCTAAACAAAAGTTCATAATACTACCACCGGCCATTTCTGAGAATGATGCTTCGTTCGTGGGAAAGGCAGGGAGGAGGAGGACCTCAAGGGAGTCCGTCACCACCGTTTCCGTTAGTCACACAAGCGGACCCCGAGATGAATTTCGAGGGGGCAGGGAGAGAATCAAAGCCAGAGGCCTTTGAAGCTGTGCCCCGCTCCTGATGCTTATAGGCACGCCGACCACGGGGTCTGACATGTCAGCACCGGACACTTTGGAAAGGGCACACTACAATAGCAAGATGCGGACAATGTCTAGAGCCCCGGACGCGCTCCTATGTCTGGAGTTTTAGGATTCTGTCAGTTTCCCACATGTTAATAAGGCCTGAATATTTTTGAGGAAAAACTGCAATGGCAGTTATTGTACTGACTAACTTATCCATTGAACTAGTCTGCACACAAGTGTTCCTCACAGCGTCGGAATTTAAATAGCTCGTAGGTGCAAAAAAAAAAAAAAAAGCCAACACAGATGGCTCCTTGGGCTGATTTACCCTAGCATTATTTCCGTAAATACTAGTATAGGTCACAGTATTGAGAGGAAGGAGGCAGAGCGACGTCTTAGACATACTTTTTATTAGACGATGGTTGCAGTGTTAAGCACATATTGTTTTTGGCAGGAGCACACAAACAAGGCCGATGGTAGTAGAGTGGGAGAGAGTCCCCGCTGAATTCGTGGGCCCTAATGTCTTTGTCAAATGTTGAGGCTAAATAATTATAGATATAAGTTATAGATATATATAGGCTAGATATATATATAACATATATCATGATATAAATATATATGCATCGATATCTCGATGTGAGGCCTTAACATATAGTTGTCCTTTAAGTTGTAGTAGTTTTTGTCACCTCAAGATGTCCTTTCACAATG
The DNA here is from genome assembly GCF_018340385.1 of Cyprinus carpio. Taxonomy (NCBI): domain Eukaryota; kingdom Metazoa; phylum Chordata; class Actinopteri; order Cypriniformes; family Cyprinidae; genus Cyprinus; species Cyprinus carpio. Next base: position 576,692 of record NC_056577.1, read on the forward strand.
CTCAGAGAAATTCAAAATAGCTATACCAAACACGCCGACAAATAAAAATACACACATTAATTGACACCAGGCGTATATTGTAACATCGTATTGTATATACTAGTAGAAGTATTTGAAGATATGTTTGAATGAGCTTGTAATTTTTATTTGCGTTCTCTTGACATCTGTTTTTCTAGTGTATACATTGGTAGCACATCTTGACCCTTGCTGGGGCACAATGTGAGATTCCAGGTAGTATTTTTATTTATTTTTGTATACTTACAGGAGAAAACCTGAGCAAGGATTGTTGGGGCCGATTAAGAGATACCTTGATTATAATATATATATATATATATATATATAGATATCGATATAGGCATTAGCAAAACTAAAGCTGTTTTAACTATTTGACACTTTAAATAACTTTTTTGAATATTTTTATTAAGCTATATCAATGTACCATTATTGTATATGAAGTAACAATCGCGTATTTTTTTTCCTCATCGTGTACTATTGTCATCTACAACAGCTATAATGGACACGGATCTAAAAATCCTCAGTTACCAGCCTCATATATTTATTGGCGATCTAGGAGAAAACGGTCAAGATTATTAGAATATATTTTTTCAGGCTCTTTATTGGATATTTGTATTAACTTGTTTTTCCAGCAGTTTCTACTTTTTAGCCGAAAGGTCATGTCCTAGCTGAGCATAGTAGTGTATGAAAACACCAGAACATACGGCACACTTAGAACCAAGATGTCTGTGCTCCTTAGGTCATGAGCAGACTGTGATGTGCTTCATTCCATCTGAATAGTAGGGCACAAAACTCCGAGGTGCCAAAACACATTTAAAAAGGAGCAAATACCCCGAGCAGTGCTGTTACCGCAGAAACCCTGCGGAAGGTAAGTGAGAGAGGTGGATGAGTAGAAGCTAAGGTCTGCTCACGCAGTAATGTCTTTACGTCTCGCCGTTACACAATGCTAAAGAGTGTGAAGAGCACTGGACAGTTGTCAGACTGAGCGCTCACGGCTCCATCTCGTCTGTGTCAAAACTCGGCTGTTTCTCAACCCTGCTTGAATGCATATTAATGGAGTGGATGACCCTATACCTGGTAAACATCTCTAATGCTAAAATGCGCTCTTAATTTACAGTCAGTAGGACCCGAGCGGACCACTCGAAAAGCCAAAGTCACCGCAGGGGGTTTTCCTCTCGTCCACGCCCTCCCCCGCGTGATGTGCCCACTTTATGGACTGCTTTGGCAAATTGGGCGAGGACAGCCGAAGGATGATTCTTGGTAAAAGATGTTGATAAACAGCACAACTCTGGCCTGGACTCTGCGTCAGCATAATATGTGGGTAGCATGAATCTTTTAGGAGTTTGGAAGGGTAAGAGAAGAGATAACTTGCTGTGGCTACCGTTTTGTGGGGAACATTCACTTTGATTCCCAGATATTTCAAATTCTGGAATATGCCGACACAGGTCACAGCAGAAGCCTCCTTTTTCAGGTTAATGTGATGGATGAGACGGGATTGAGTATCGCAAGTAAAACAGCATACTACTCATGGCGTCTGTTGAGGAAACGGAATAAGCGGACGCACTGTAGTGCTAAGCGCCACGCGTACTGTCCAGATTTTTTATCGCAGAGGATATAGCTCACAGTACCACCTACACCCAGTCTATGCATATTGTATTAATGAGTCTATGGGCCTGAAACTTTCCATAAACCCTAAAATAATCTTGGCATTTTTCAGACAGAGTTTAAAGGTCAGTTCTATATAACGAGACTCTGGACACTCTGCGTGGTCCACTTTAATGTTGTTACTTTGCACAAATGTTGCGCTTGACTGATGAATAACATGTTATATTCACCAGACAGACTGGAACTTCATTCACCCTCTTCCCTGTAGTTGGAAAATAGTGGATCAGTAGATGGCACGAGCTAAATCAGTAATACACTTTATCGGGTTGCGTCTCTATCATCGTAGAAAGGGCTGGGGAAAGAAAGAACATCAAATTAGCCATTGCTGTGAATTCATATACATTTATGTCTGAGCTACCACAAACCGAAAAAAACAAGGAGAGTATGTGGTGCAAAATAAATCAACAACTCGCAAATAAATACATAGAAAATCGAACTGTCAATACACTCAATCTCGAATCCTATTCAATCACTCAAGGCACCTCACCTACGCATCCAGCCAGCCAGTGCCATCATCATCCAATCCAGCATCCATCCCATCCCCCCACCAATCAATGGCAAATCAATCAATCACTCATCAATCAATCAATCAATCAAATCAATCAAGTGCAATCAATCAATCACAAAGCCAAACACAGGCACAAACCACACCACACCCGACACACACACACAGTAAAACTGTCAAAAGTGGCAAAAATAAAAACATCTGACGGTTGGTTTATATAACATCGATTGAATCTATACACAACGTATAGTATTATTATGCTAGAATAGATACAGAAATAATATAAGAAACCGCAAGAGTGAGTGAAGCCACTTCCGTGTTTTGCATCATTTAACACAAGGTAATATCTGCAGATTGGCCAAACGGCTTGGTGGGAGTCTCCTGAACTGAGGTGGAGGAAGTCAAACAGTAATATTTTTGTGGTATACTACATCAGTGATCCACCTCATGAGGCTTGTCCGTGGCTTGGGGGATGTGCCAATTACACAGAAAAAAGTGAAAGCTACACACACACACACACCCCCGACACACACACACACACCAACCACACACACACACTAGAGCTCGGCACAAAACTAATGAGAGCTGAGGCAGGTTGAGTCAGGGAAGATCCCAAGGTGACACAATTTGGAAACAAGAATATTCTTGGTCCTGGCAGGGCGAAAGGAACAGGGGGCCACACTGTGCTGAATCAAACTGGGACAGGACAAACACGACAGACCGACGTGACAAGAGAGCTAAAATAGCATAAAGTGGCACAGCAAAATGTATTTGGAACACATTACAGCCACACTTTAAGAATGTTGTGATGTCAATCGCAATTAGAGTCCTGTTTCAATTTACTGCGAACTGTTTTCGTCTATTGCGAACAGTTTGTTTCAAAATGAAAGGATTCAAATACCTGATTCACACCGTTTGTTTATGTAGGATACACACATGACTTTTAGATTAATACAACATTTCTATTCTGTACATGGAACCCATAATGAGGAACAGAACACAGATGTTTTTAACATGTCTAAATGGCATGATCAAGTTAAATGTAAAAGAATGAGCGTCTTAGTCCCACTCACCAGTTCCACATAAACCATGAGGAAACCAATTAAAAGGTAACTGTTTGTGCCATCATTCAATTGATCGTTTCACAACATGCTCATATCAGCAGCTAGCCATTTATCTGGTGACATGTACGAGTCTGCTGATGACTACTACTAACTGTTGACCATTGAAAATACTGCCATTGTAGAAATGTATAGTTCCTGTTGATATTTTTTTATTCTTATCACTTTTAATCGTTTCGCAGCAACAATTAATGTGTCATTAGACACTTTCATTCTGCATATGTTATGAAAACCCTTGGAGAACGAAATTCTTACAATCTCTGACATGTTCATACCGTTCTCGAGTTGTGGTGTACAGCTAGGCTAACTGCATAGAGCTGAATGGAGATTGCCAAAAAACTGGAATCACGCACTATACATCATACTACTGGATATTGGGCTCCTTGTTGAGTCAGTAGAGGACGTGTCAGGCCTGTCTGCGAAAGGGAGTTGAGATTGAGAACTTGTGAATCTGTGCTGACTCGAACTGTGAACTGTTTCAGGTGGCTATTCCCTGATTCAGTGAACTTTGGTCATCACCCTTTTTTACTTGAAGTGGAACAGTTCAAAAGAAGTGATTCTTTGCACATAAGTAATACCTCACTACTGTACACACACAATCAATTTTTTTTTTGCTGCCAAACCTCCTTGAGTCCTATCTATAGACTTGAAAAAAAAGGTTTTGTAACAGATACATAGATTGTGACGCTATAGTGAGCATTAAATAAACCGAAAGACAAAAGAAAGAAAAGAAGACTACCCCAAGAAAGAAGACAGGGAAGGGGAAAGACAGAAAGAAGAAAAAAAAACATCAAAAGAAAAAGAAAGAGAACGAGAAGAAAGGAGAAGGAAAGAAGAGAGAAGAAGAGAGAGGAAGAGAAAGGACAGGGGGAAGAGAAAAGGACGAAGGAAGGGAACGAAAAAGAAAGAATAACGGAAAAGAAAGAAAGAAGAATAGAGGAAAAAAGAGAGAGAAGAGAGAAAGAGAAAGAGAAGAGAACTAGGAAAAAGGAGAGAAGAGAAAAGAGAAAGAAGGGAAAGAAAAAAAGAAAGATGCAAGAGAAAGGAAGAAAAGGAGAAGAAAAACAAAAAAGAACGATAAAAAAGAAAAGAAAATGAACAAGAAAAATAAAGAAAAGAAGAAAGAAAGAAAAGAAAAAAAGGAAACAAGAAAGTCAAAGACGAAAACACAAATGAAAGGAGAAGAATGAGGACGATGGAACATGAGCTTACCAAAAATTAAAAAACAAACAAGAAAGAAAGAAAAGAAAGAAAAGGAAAGACAGAAAGAAAAAGGAAATGGTGTGCACTTGTAATTCGAAGCATGGGCCCAATAGTGTCAAACTGATACTGGGTTTTTGAGAAATTTCCAGATGTCGGTCCCCTCCTGGGCTTTTCGCAGATTTCAAACATCAATTCTACCCAAACACAGATGCTTCATTCCCACATGTGATTAGGATGGTGAGGGATGATGGTTAAGAAACAACTGCTAAACATCACACACAACACCACACATCCTGCTGTCGGACGTTGGATGAAGCTGGAAGCAGCCTCTCCTGGAGAGAACCCACCTAATTGGACCCGCTTGAAAAGAAGACTTGGCTTGTGAGCTGGCCATTGGTTGATTGGGGCAACATTAGGATGAGTTGCCTGTCGCTCTCAAGTGTTCTGTGACTGCCTCAATCAGGACGTGTATGCCATGACGGCGTGCCATCCAAGATGCATGAAGGTAGACGGTCGACAGCTGTGCTGCATTCCAATGTGTTGTGACATTCCCGCCACTCATTTGTCTATGCATTTTATTGTTCACTTTTCTTTTCTCCTTACTTTATCAATTGTACCTTTCCCTCCGTTCCACCCTGTACCTCCCAAATCTCTGCAATGTCTGCACCAGGCGGTGGGAATTTTGTTACAAAAACTGTACCAATAGTCAGAGTGTTAATAAGCAAAATATGACAGGGAGGGAGCTTTTGAACCACAGTTGCAAAGGGAGGGTGTTGAATGTTTACCTTAATTTAAGCGGTTGTTATCCCTCCACTGCCATTCTTTATAAGACCGGGCCCCCTTTTGCATACAAAAAGCTGAAAACAATAAGGCAGATTTCCCATACGAGCACTCACGCACGTCACTCACATGACTCACTCCATCCAGCCCATGTTCTGTACATCAAGCTCACATGTCCACCTTGATTTTTTGCACCCAATTTAGTAAGCCAAAAAAGCGTTGCAACATGAACGCGCCCCACTTGTTTTCACGCAAAAAAGAAACTGAGAAGACATAACTTAGATACACAGTCCATAACTTGGTGACCTGATGGCAACCTTACTTGTGCCCATTTGACTGAACATATGTATTCAATTATCAAGTTGAGTAACTCACTATGAATACTATATAGTAGGCCAAGCACACAGTAATGTGAAAAATGTAGTAGGTCCAAATTCAGAGTATTCATAAGTAACAAGAAGCCAAAAATTACTCGGATGACCTTACTAGTTCAGGCACTGATTCAGACGTGGTCCACTTTGATTGACACGTTCCTTAATTCCCCTAGAGGCACAAGGGAGGAAGGAGTTTGGGAATGGGCAGCGCGAAGCGACACAACTGACACTGGTTTTTAGGTCACAAATGACCGTGACATTAGGACTAAATGTAGTAGTCCATAGGTATGTGTATGCTACACACATTCTAACTATGTTTACAGCATACTTTGTTAGGTGTGGTGAAGTGATAATTAAAAGGAAGGGCCCCTCTTCTCAGAGAGTATACGTTATTAGGAAACAGCCTTTTTCTGCCATGTTTGGCTGTACCCACCCAGCTAACCTGTTGCTGTGTGACTACTTTTCTTTTTCTTTTTTTTCTTTTCTTTTTACCGAAGACTGAAAATTAAAGATTGAATTAGGACACCAAAAACCCACGTTAAATCGAAACAAATAACATCAACCAAAAAATAAATTATAAATAAGTCAATACAAAACACATAATCGTTGATCAAATTTATTTAATAAAAACCTCAAATAAAAACCGCCACTGTTTGCATGATAATAAGACCACTGGACACAGTCAAAAAACAAGCACAACTCAGAAGAACGTCTAATAAAATGTCACTGGTTGGGTAATGATTTTTGGCCTTCCAAAACTGTGTTGAATGAAACTGCAAATGCATTTCCAGGCAAATATTGCCATTGCCAAAAAAAATTATGCAACAAAAGTCAAAAAGTTATACTTTGGGGCTTTATACAAACATTCCTTAATGTCATGGCTTACAAGTTAAGGTTGGATGCTGCTGCAGAAGTCAAGGGCTGAAACTTCTGGTTGAGCATATCGCTTGGCGTGTTTGGTCTGCCGCTGCTTGGACCTTGTTGTTGTCTGCTGTGTCTGCTGTGGCGTCTGTGGGACGTACGTCTGCAAGGACTACTTGGAATGATTGTTGGATTATACGGTGCATTGTCTGTGTCTGCGGTGTTTTCTGGGCCTTCCATGGTGTACATGGATGTTATTTGGACTAATGTGCTCTCCTTTGCCTTGGACAAGATTGCGCATCAACTAAGTTTTGAGCTTGTTACAGATATAGTGCTTTATTTTAGAAACTTACCATCAGCCTTGGTGGATGAGCCAGCTCTGAAACCTCACTACAACTCCAACCTGTGAGCCTCACCGCCTGGCGACTTTCTGCCGATCAGAGCTGCTGGATTTACCGGTGAGTTAACTTACACTTTCTCCCCAGGTCGAGTCCTTCAGCGATCAGGGGGGCTGGTAGTCCTGAATCAAGTGGCTTGGTCCCGTTCTTCCCCGCTGTCTTCTGCTTCTCGGCGCAATTTGGCCATGTGGTGTGAGCCAGGTTGTGTAGATGGGTTGGTGCTGGTTATTTTTCACTTTTCATTGTGTTAACGAATATGCCATGGCCTTTTATCAGGAAAAAATTCACATGACTCATTCAATCATTTGTGCAATCACCACTAAACAGGATGTAAATGGTTATACTGCTCTGATCTCTTAGGCCTGAATTCAGCCTCTCGTCTGTCCTGCAGAAAACTGACAAAAGTCTCTCGGAATTGCACGTCGTCCCCGATTTATTCATCGGGGGTCTGTAATATTTACGGAGAAGTCCGCACACCATCATGTGTTTACCAACTGTATTACATCTACTATGGTCATCCGTCGCTCGTACGCGCAGGACATAATAAGCAAGGGGCCTGCCAGAGGCGGCGGTTTTAAACCTTGACCACAAATCACTCGCCGGAATATTAAAATCTATAAAAAACTAGGCCAAACTTCATCAAAAAATTTAGCCTCCTCTCCTGTTAAGTTGCATTACTTCAATGCCAGATCTCTTTCAAATAAAATTTTTATCTGAAATGACTTTTTTTTTTTTTGGTTCTAGGATTTGGACTTTTATTTTTTGACAGAGACCTGGCAAATGTCTGGGGAAGGAGTCATCACTACGACATACCCTTTACGGCATTAGTTCTGGCTTTGGTTCACACAGCGCTCGTTCTGGACTAAACCCTGGCAATGGTTGTTTTAAACTAGGGTGACCCACGATGACCGGGATCAATTCCGGAATCAATCCCGGATGTATTTGCGTTCACACAGAAGGCGACCCGGCATTGTTCCAGCAATTTTACGGGTCCAACGTGCAGTGGGAAAGGGGCTTCGGAGAATTCAAACTCCAGCGGACTGTACCTTTCATAATACAAAACCAAGGTCTGTTGGCATGGTAGTGGTTTAGCACTGTGTTTAGGAACCGTTATCACTGCAACTTTTGCTGTTGACACCTTTACAACCTTTGAACGTGCAGCTAATGAAGATTGATCAAAACTTTGTCCCACACTTTGTGCACCTCATCTGTAGACCACCTAAATATAATACGGCCTCCATTGGATGCATTCTCAGAGTTTTTGGCAACACTGGTAACCACTCGTTGTGGGACAGATTGTTAATCCTGGGAGATTGTCAATATGTCATATTTGCTGTAAAACACACCCTTTAGTCATTAAATTTTTGTGTATGGTGGATTCACGTTTAATTTGACACAGCTAGTTACAGGTCCTACTCATATAAAATGGTCATATGCTTGATCTGGGTGTTAACTTGTGTGTTTCAGGTGAGCAGTCTTAAGGTGTTTAGAATCTGGATGTTCTGATCATAGTTTGTTTTGGGGGAGGGTTTATTTTGAATGTTCTACTGCAACATCCCTATCCTCTTCTCACTCACGGATCTAAGAGCGTCGGCATTTTTAATTAGTGTTATTACTTTCTTCTACAGTAATGCAATTGAACAGTAGACTTCTTGTCCACAATATCTCTCTCAAAATACATAGGTGTTAACTAGCAAAATTAACAGTTCTCTGACCAGCGGGAATGGTTTCTCACAAGTTTCAAACGTGCTGTGGTGCAGCTTCTCCTGAAAAATACACTAATTTGGACCATGATATCTTTACAGGACCATTTCACCTTGCCATTTCTATCAAAAATTCGGGAAAAGGTGGTCATTTATTTACAGCTTTCTTTCTTATCTGACTGACTGTAACATGCTTGATAAATTTCAATCAGGATTTAGGGCTTTTCATTCGTACCGAGACTGCTTTGCTAAAAGTAACAAATGATATTCTGTGCTGTTTGGATTCCGGGATGAGTCATCTTAGTTCTTTTCGATCTCAGTCCAGCATTTTGACACAATAGATCACTCCATTTTATTAAATATCTAGAGAGAGTGGTCGATGGGCATTCAGGGGGGATGCATTAAGTTGGTTCTTCTCATATCTTAAAGGTTGTACATTCTCAGTTAATATGGGTAAGCTTAATTCATCCTCAAACTTGATCACGTGGTTGTCCCACAAGGTCCCATTTTGAGTACTCCTGCGTTTTCTATTTATACATGATTACTCTTGGCTCTATCTTTCAGAAATATGATGTCCTCTTATCGTGTTATGCTGGACGATACACAATTTTATCTTCCTGTCAAAGTCTAGAAATGGGAAACTCTATCATAAATCTGTAGGAAATCTGTAGGAAGTGTAAAAGGTGGTTGTCAGAAAAACTTCCTAAAGTTAAATGAAGACAAAAACTGAGGCTTGCTTTTGGATCTTCATTGTGTGTTGCAAATATTGGGAAACCATCTAGGTTCCCTGTCTTTACAACACTGCACAACAGAGTCAAGAAAACTAGCCGTTGTCTTTGATTCTGATTTTATTATTTAACAAGCACATAAAATTCTGTCGGTCAAAGGAAGCTACTTTCATCTCCGATACACCTGCCAAATTAAAACAGTTTCCCTCTCAAAGACGGACCCTATAAGTAGTGATCCATGCACTTATTACATCCCGACTTGATTATTGTAATTCAATATATATGGGGTCTATCTCATTCCTCTATACATCGTTTGCAGTGGTCCAGAACATGGCAGCATTATTTGATGAGCACTAGGAAGAGAGAGGAACACATTACTACTCCAATGTCACTTCCTTGCATTGGTACCAGTTAAAATACAGAGTTGATTTTAAGGTTTTTTGCTGTTTATTTATAAAGCTCTGCATGAGCTAGCACCTCGTATATTTGCTGATAACATTTAATTATGTTAATAAATTGTACAGCACTTTGGGTACAAAAACACTTGTTTTTAAAGGTGCTTTATAAATAAATGTGACTTTTAACGTGGAATCAAGATCCAGACACGTCCAGACCTGAAATCAGAAAAATAAAGCTATTTTTAAAAGAAATGTCTTAATGTTTTTTGTCATTTAATGAACAACCTGTTGTCATTCTGGACCCCATTTACTTTCCATTTCATGGACAAAAAACAAACTTACCATGGAAGAAAGAAGTGATCAACAGGTTTGAAAAGACATGAATAAATATGACGGAAATGTGTATTTATTTTCTGGTGAATTAGCGCTTTAAGTGCACGGGAAAAACATCCAGACCAAGGCCTCTTTATTTGGCCTCAAGTCCAAAGACCACATGATCGAGACTCCAACCTCTGAAATTAGCTTCTTAAGCTCATGTCTCTATGCCATTTCATGCCTCACTATTTTTCTCATGTCAGCTGTTGAATTTATGGTGGCCTGTGGCCCACCAAACTCCATGTTCTATTTGATTATCCATACATTATGAATCAAGCTCGGAGACTCAGTGCTGATAGTGCACTCCAGTGTCTTCTCAAATCTCCCCAGCTCTGGACCGAACCCGACAGCTGACCTTTTCCTTTGATGAGGTGGTTATAACAAGACGGCCCTACTTGCCTGAGTCCTCCGTCATGTCCCAGCAAATGCCACGATGTTAATTGATTATGCAAGTCCCTCATCACATAAGCGTGATGGTTTTGATAGCTTAATGCGATAACGAGATTTCCATGGAAACGTCTGCAGATACAGGATTATCATTGATACATATTAGATTCAGCAAAATCTGACACATTTGTAGTAGCACTCTTTGCCCTGGCTTTGCCTTTCATTCAGTCATATTTTTTTAAAATTCATTTGTTGATAGAAACTTCCTGTAGCGCATTTGCAAATCAGGATTCAATTTTAATTACTTTCCTGATTGTGTTGTTGGGCCAAAATTTTCTCATGCTGCAGGAAGAGGACCAAGAGTAGTCCTGTTTACATAGAGCTTGTTAGACTCCATCTCTCCTGGGCCTGAAACATCTGGCTCGGCTCTAGAGCCAAGTTACTGCATGCACAATCCCATCCCCAGCAGGAGGGGCAGTTCGCCAGTACCCCCTCTAGCCAGGGGTTTGTTTCTGGGGCTTAAAACAGGTGTCCATTTGCAACTGACCAGTATAACTGAGGAGCATTACCTGTCATTGCCTTTCATAGACCCTGCAAACACAGGGGATGGATGCAGATGTTTGATTTTATGTGTCATTTGTATCAGAAATCTGTGTGATTCAGAATATGACTCAAGTACACATTGCATCCTCAGCATTAGCACAGGTGCTACTTTTATCTATCTATCATATATAAACCATCAAATTTAAGAAAAAAGGCTTTTGAAACTCTTTTTTTTAAATCACTTTTTTGTTTGATAAAGAAAGTTTGTCTTAATATAAAAACTGTATAGAATATATAATATATATATATATATATATATATATATAATATAAAATCAGAATGAGCTTTATGCTCATATATGAGTGACTGAATAAGATTATTTGGTTTAATAGCACAGATGTTTTGAAAAGAACACTTGTAATGTTGGTAGAATATACTTTAGGTATGTACAACGGAACTGCACATTTCAAACACATTAGCTAAGCACTTGCCTCTCTGTTAGCTTGCTTGCACAGAATTTGTTTGGTAAGTTCTTATAATATGCATAGTAACATAATAAGATTATCATGTATTGCATTTGAATTCATAACAGATTGCTCTTGTTTTGTGCTATTTGTAGGAGTCATGTCCTTGTCTCAAGGGCACGTCCACCCCACAGTAGCCTGTTTCTTTCTGCGTTTCATAGCATGTAATTTGCTGTGTTTTTTGATATGGGTCTTTTTGATAGGCTTTTCAGCAGAAAACGACCTGTTGTCCACCCAGCCGGAGGTGTCCCGAGGGGCAGCAGTTAGCACTCTCTTTTTTGTCCTCTCTCTCCCGTTTCTCTTTCTCGTCCTGTCTCCTGAGGGCTCTGACAGTGATCAAGGTGTGGCTTTGCTAGACAGCGCTGATGATCAAAGGTGTCCAAGGTGACAATTCATCATGCTATCACCAAGCACACGGATGACAAGTTGTTTTTCTGCGGGATCCATTCCTATAATTTTTCAAAAACTGCAAAAACTTGTTACAGCACCAGCTACAACCAAGGGGGCAGCAGGTGCTCTCTCTCTCTCGCTTTCTCTCTCTCTCTCTCTATCTCTCGCCTCTCTTTCTCTCTTTCTCTCTTTCTCTCTGTAAATATTCTCTGAATCTTGAAACTGACAGGCAGATGGACAGACGCTTCCAGAAACTTCAAATATTCAGCCATAAATGCGCCAAGATGAATAAATGAAAAAGTTTATTTGAGCTACAATGTGGCAATTTCAAGGTGTTTTTGTAAAGTTGTTTAGCCTATATCTAGTGTGTAAATGGGGTGGGAAGTATGAACAAAATCTCATATAAAGCTATAATAAATTCACAGTAAAACTATTATGTTCACAACATAATTACTTTTTCAATGGAGAATATTAAAAAAAAACAATATCTATCTATCTTATATGTACAGTGGGATCCAGAAGCATGAGACCTATGAGGTATTTTGTGTCGTTTGGAATCATCAAGGTATAATAATTAAAATTATATCCATAATCATTATAACTATGACTGTGTACACCTAAAAACTCTTAGACATACTTAAATTACGCACAAAAATAATAAAATCACATCGTATCATATATACAGTATAGAAAAACATTCAGCATGGCCACAAATTTCCAGGACACTTAAACTTTTTTGCCATCTAAAACTGGTGTCATTTCATGGAAATGCATTTCAGAGATTTTGAATGCTCACAATTGTTTATAAGTATGTACGGTTCATTACTGAAATGGCCCATCATTCAGGCTGAAGAACTTGAAGAGAGCACCAAGCTAATCTACTGTAGGATGCTTTACGGATTATTTACAACCCTTCTCCCAACATATAGGTCAGACTTCAGCCTTTCCCTTCTATCAATCATCACTTTTACTATCTTTCATTGACTCAGATCATACTGTCCACAGTGTCTGACAAGGTTTAATGTGTTAAGGGAGTTGTGTCAGAGCGTGGGTGTCGTGCTCAAGGTCGTTATTGCCAACAGTGTATATAGGGCACCCCCTGACCGCAGTGGGGACGGTATGTGTATGACGGCACAGACCCAGCCATTCCTGGGAAGTAAAACGGTAAACCTGCTATCAAACGTGATGAAATTGTGTCTTATTAGCAGTTGGGGTTTGACCAATCATGGGCCTTCCAAAACTATTTTAACCATGTAATAGTTGTAAACACGAGCATGTAGATTATGGGTTATATACTTTCAAAGTCACAGAAAAAAAGTGCAAACACATGGACACTTTTTTCCCTATAAACAGAAGTTCTGTATTAGCAAAGTTAGCTAGTTTAGACCTCAAACAGCACCGGAATTCAAATTAAAATGACATAATTGCCAGAGGAGTAAAGTAATATGAATAATAAATGCTGTGTCTGGCTGTAATTATGGTCAAATTAGCCTCACCCGCGGCAAACAAGGCCTGTGACCATGCCAGAGGCTACAGCAATTACCATGATTTATCTCTATGGTTGTGACATTCTGGGGCTTATTGTCGAAAGTCTCAGAAAGAAGCAGGAAAGGAGAGACAGCATAAAAAGGAGAGGACCCAAAGCCAAAAAGAGTACAAAAAGCTAAGAAGGATGCCATAGATTAAACTGGATGGTCAAAGTTTTGAAATGGCCAGTGCAAAGAGGTTGTATAGACTGCATGAGTATAAGTAGGAGTATAATATTGCAGATCTTAAAAAAATATACAAAAAGTTAATTAAGCAAGACATTTTGAGTAAGTAATAAAAAGTCAAAATTTAAACTTTTTTTGGTGTGGGTCCCGATTAGACATTCTATTATTTACTAACTTGGCCCACTTTAGTTTGGGGACCAATTCAACTATAACTACGACTTTTTGTACTCAATAATCCTCAATTTAGTTACATTTAAGCGGTTTAGGTATGGGGCTAGGATTATGGGATCTGAATATGGTCCTGCAGAATAAGGGGCATTATATATGTGTTTTTTTACCGTACTTATAAACAACCAATTGCTGAGTAATATGCATGCTAATAAGAAACTAGTTAATAGTGAAAAATGGGTCCCTAAAAACCAAAGTGTTACTGTAACTTTACAACTACCAGTCTTTAGCGTATTAGTAGCCTGTCTGCTTAATAGATTTATTTTTAATATAATACATCTTTATTTTGATATTTTGACAGACATTCTACTGGACTATAAGTAATTATGCAAGTTTATATGTCAGCCTTATTCTACTAACCCTAACCTAATTGTAAATAACATGTAGTTTGCAAAGCTACTTATTGTCAAATTAATTTCACCATAAGGGGGACCATCATCATCTGATAAGTGAATCCAAAAACTTTTGTCATTTCAAAATGCACAGTGCAGACATCTGGGACCTCGCGGCACGCAACCAATTATTTCAAATCACACAGAACGAAACGTTTTTCCTTGGCCTCCACAGATGTGCGTGGGTTTTTGTTCTGTTGACATTGTTCTCCATGTCAGTGGAGGCAGCATCACCAGCTAGTAGACAGCTTTGCTGAGATAACTGAACATTGATATCCAAACCATAGTTTAGAAACCCCAGAATGCGAGAAGCCCTTGGAAAAAATCTTTCTATCACCAATAAGGAGTGTTCTGCTTTGCTGCCATGGGAGATGGCTGCTTCAGCTGCTCAACCCCAAAAAAATCCTGTGATATATTTGGTATCGAAAAAATGGAAAAGGAATTTTTGCCCTTCTTCGACAAGACGCCTCCCTCCACAGGTATTCCAGGGACCCTCTGGGAAAACATCATTGTGAAATGGGGACAGTCTACCATTTCTTTCTCGTTTTTTTTTTTTTTTTCTCCGCCATGGAGCAAATCTTAACATGAAGACAGGATGAGAGATGGCCACCGATGGTGACAGGTGCGAGAGAGTCACAGGTGCCATTCCACGATACCATAGCAGGATTATACCTGCTCTCGCACAGCGAGACGCCAATAGCCCGAGCCAGCTGCCGTCCAACCCTGCGCCGGGGAAAGCTAAGAGCTTTGAAATTAGCCAGCCCGACCAGTGCCATTAATTACCTCCTAGGAGCCATTTGCCACGTCCAGATGATCCTCAGTGCAAGATCTCAGAGACAGTGCTTCCTGTTGACTTCGAGTACCCCACCTCACATCAATCTGCCATGCTTATGACTGTGGGATTTACAGCTGCAGTCGTTATTCACAGTAGGAGAGACACATGAAAATTAGAAAGCAAAAGAAATGAGGGGAGAGAAAGACAAGGGTTGGTGGAGGAATGGGAACTGATTGTGACTATACCCACCCTCCCCCGAATACCATTCCTCCAAACACTCCGTGCACGAACTCGACCCGGCGCTCCGGCACTCTCTTTTCTTCATTGCGGAGAAGAGCTTTATGCGAGAGATTAGTTTTTCCGACCACGACTTGCGGTTGCAGTCACCGAGTCCCAGGCTTTTCTCGAGGGGAGGGAGGGAAAAACAGTGGTAGGATTCATTGCCTCGGCTAATTTTAATTTCTCCCCATTGTACAAAGCTAGATGATGAGGTTCATCAGTCAGCACCGAAAACCTCCGGACAGTCACCGCCGCTGCCAACAACGTGATTAAAGACAAGTACTAACGGCTTAAGTCCACACCTCAGATTTAATCCTTCGTTAAGTGGAATATTATCTAATCAGTGAGCATACCTCACAACCTGAAATATTTATATCTGATTCATTGCACTTCTGAGAGTGAGACACATACACACACGCCACCACCATGAATCCAGTACTCATTTGCTGAGCAAAAGCACTTTTCCATCCATGCCCTAGTGTGTCAGGTTACCTATGCAACGTAATAGTGGAAAAGAGCAATTCATTCATTGTGTGCGCTGAAGCCAACTAAACTGCGTTATAAATCTACAATATTTATTTTTCATCCTGGCTTTTAGGTCATGGACTTGACCCCAGGCGGCCCGACTCACATCTACTCTCAAGTTTCCACCTCCCTTTCCTGAGCACTGTCACGGGGACAAGGCTTTAGCGGACCAACAGGTCGACAACCTTAACAGCAAGGTGACATGCGCAGATGTGGTCTGAGAGCGGTCTGAGAACAATTACTGCATGGTCAAATGGTTAATTTTTAAAAAATGACCATTTTGTTCAAGCACATAAAAGGGATCCTGCGAAGGTATTCGTTTTCCTCTCCCTGGTATGCGAGACCAAGCATGCAAGCTGGCTATAGAACGAGAGAAGGTTTGGTGGACCTTTTATGGATTCCTGACCAACCCTGAGAGCAAGCCAGTGTTGGACATATAGGTAGGACACACCTCAAACCCAGCCAAAATGGACAAAAGAACAAAGAATCGGGGATAGAGAGATGACTCATCATCTCTAGAGTGAGTGAACAGACACAGATAGGACGAAATGAGAGAAGGCTGGAGAGTGAGTCTTATGATCTGCAATGGAATTGCCTGATGCGCAAACTTCCTTGTAGGACATGCTGGTGTTTGGGCAGGTAGTAGCCAAAGTACATAACCAACTACATTTTCCCCTTTTCCTGAAAAGTATGTGCCCATACAAAACTCAGCAAAACTAGGCACTATTGTTGCTAAAGCATTCTAGTTTGTTTTTAGATGCAATGCTATAAAAAAAACTAATACATATTTTAAAGTATGTATTAATATATCTAAAATTCTAATTAGATCTTAAATATTAATTAAATTAAAAAAATTAATAATTAAACGATAATATAATTAAATTAACATAATCTAAAATAAAACCTTAAAAACAACATTTTTTTTTTTAAATTTTAAAACTAAAAAAGAAAAAAAATAAATAAAAAGAATATAAATATAAACATAAAACAAGAAAACTGATCAATTTGCCCTAATTCAACAAATGTACACTAAATCATTTCTCGTTTATCGATTCTCAAAAGTTAGTTTCATAGAATAGAGTGTCCTTTAAGCGGAGCCGGGGAGAGCAGGGGTGCCTTTAATAGACATCAATCTCAAATTTGAATGATCATCCATTGAGTGCTGAAAATAATTAAATTTATTAATTTTTTCTATATTTGTTTTATTTAATATATTTCAAAGGTTATAAAAATAATACAAATAAAAGTAGAAAATTGAACATTAGACAAATAATACATCTACTAATATAACGTAACTAATAATTGTTTCATATTTCCACAGAGAACAAAATACAGAACCCAAACACCCCATAATATTGATGCACTGCCTATATTGTATCATTAGTTCCAATAGCTGCTATCTGTTGTGATGTCCTAAAATGAGCTGGGTGAACGTTTATAACACTGAACATTTCCCTTGGTCGACTAGATGAAACATTCACAAAGTTTCCTTTCAACGCCTCAGCAAAAAAGAAGCATGTTTATTGCAGCGCTTCGAAGTGGCTGTATAGTGGCTTGGTAATCTTAATGAGCTCAATCTGGTATACATTTCTCTGGGATGATAATCTTTGGATGTAGCCACTGCCCATTTGCAAAATGATTAGTTGTAATGATAACCCAGTCTGGGCTTCCAATTTGCCACAACAACATGCCACCAACGCACACACGCGAGGCACAACATTGACACATTCGAAATTTCTGAATCTACCAGGAGATCGTAAGGAGTTGGGCAATATAAATCAGAACAGATCGGAACGTGTTCATCTCGAAGGGTTGATTAGCATGGCTTAATGTCAAAATAACGAACCCATAATGCTATATATCTCCTGAATCTGTGGAATGTTTCATGTTGACCGAACCACCTCCCACAGTCAGCTGCGTGAGGCTGGTCTCCTCTTAACAGCAACTCTTCACCTGCAGCATACCGTAACTGACTCCCCATACCTTCGGTTGTCAGAGGTCCACAGGAGTGTCACTAGGAATCTTGTTAGTTGCTTGTGCTGTTTGATCCTATTGCTATATCATGTACAAGGAAATCCTTAGTTTATTGAACGCGACCAAAAAAAGAGAAGAAAGAATTCACCAGATATGTTTTTTTTTTTTTTTTCGTCAGCCGCATGGTACTTTGGCACCGTTAGTAATATAGAGTGTCAGAGAGTTGGAAATGTCAGAGAGAAAGATAGAAATTCAATTTTACCTCCTGCCCTCTGTTTATCTGGTGTGGAACTATCGTGGCTTCACATGAGCAGCCTCTCATTATGCGAGTTAAGTTTTATCTGTGCAGTCAGTAGTCTTGACTTTACCTTTTAGGCCAATAATAGATTGTCTGCAAAACTGCTGTCAGGCTGTGCATTAATATTTAAAGCTTGTTTACGAGCCTTTAACAACACACACATCGGAATCAATTGTGTTTTCTGGCGTCCAGTTATAATACTTAACAGATGTAATCAAAGCCATCGCGTCAATCGAGGTATGGATATAATTGGCATCTGGATTAACAGCTGCCATTCAAACAAGTGCCAGTTCTTCCTTTGAAATAAACATGAACTCAGAGATCCTTCCTTAAATAGCCCCTTCAATCTATTTTACTTTTGAAGTGTGTTTTAATACAAATGAGGCAGATCTATTAAAGTGCAAGGTCTGTTGTGTAGGGCCAGCTTTACTGCTGCCTGCACACGTCCAATAGCATCGTTCATAATCATAGTTATAGGTTATATTAGGGACACTCTTACTTGTTCTTCTTTTAGCAGATGGTTTGTTATTGCAATAGCACGCACACTTTTGCTTTAGCCGCCGCTACGGCTGTGAAGCACCTAACCTGTGCAACTTAATCAGCCGTGTGCCCTTGAAGGTTTTCAAGTCAAGATTCAAAATTGACCCTGTTGTTCTCTTTTTAAAGGACGCCTTTTCACAATTGCACGCGCACAGGATGATAATTTTTACATCGTATACGTTTAAAAATTAATTCATATTGTGATTAAGAATATATCAGCAATGTTTACACATCACAATCTATAATGCAAACTACGTGCTTATAATATGCTTTCAAGACATTTTTTTTTTTTTTTTTTTTTTTGCGTACCTTTATGATGATCAATACAAACAATGACAGGGACAATGCGGAATCCACCCAGACTTTTAAAAGAGTCCTGGCAATGTTGAAAGGGGAGGCAGCAACACAAAAGGACAAGCATGGGCGCCTTATAATGTCTGAAAACTAAATCAAATAAATTGAAAAGAAGAAAAAGTGTTGCAAACACCAAAGTGCCAGTATACGCCATAATTTTGTGTAGTCTCACAATTCAGAATTTGGTCCTCCCGTGCATTTCACACCAACCCCAGTCTATAGAACAACACACTTAAGGAAGCACAACTGCGCGCAGAGGTCTTGAGGGTCTGGTAAACCATTTAGTTTTAAGACACTCCACGGATCTATGACCACATGTCATTCTGTTGTGTGAGGATTGTTAATATATAGGTAGCCATACTCCGTCGTTTATACAGTAGGTTATGTAATCACTTTAAACCAGGACTATTGTACCATTTGTTATAGGAACCGGCATTGTTCAATTAGATTAATCTTCACTACAAAAGTAATATAAGGAAGGATCACTGCCAAAAAATTACGTTGTTTACTTCACGTCGATTTGGTTCCAAAAACTGTCATATTCCTTTTCCTTGTCATGTATGTATTGGGTACCGGGTCGTGCTGAAGAATCACAATACAAGGGGAATGTCATAAAGGCCTGGGCGGGTGCGAATTTATTGATAGGGATAAGTGTCAACATGTTGGTGGAGTGAAGGTGAACTGGTGCGCGATCTGGTGCTCCGCCAATCCGACTGCGTCACCGTGATGTAATACCTTTAACATTATTTATTTATGTGTTTTGTTTTTTCTGTCCACCTCCTGTGGAACACGAACAAGGATGAAACACATTTGTCAATAATATCTGGTTTAATACTCTGTATTTGTTGTACTGTCTAATTTATGCAGCTTCTCACAGTAAAACCTCGGGACCTGAAGCTTTATAACTTCAGAATGAAACAAACAATAAGGTAAATAACATAAATTAAATAAATACATACCATCTATGGAAGTTCAATTCCAATTTTTTTATACCCCCTGTGCCAGTTCAATTACAAAGGTGCATACATTACTTATGTTTGGGTCAACAGAGAAAAATGAATCATGTAGCTCACAGTCGGATGAGAGTTTAACTTCTGTGATTAAATCACAGAGGGTTCAGTGACTTGAATCAATTACATATTAAAGTTCAAAAGATAATCCCACTCTGAGGTCTTTCAATGAATAGATATTTGCTCTGCACCTTGCATCTCTATAGACATCTCATGAATTCATAAAGTGAATATGTGTTTTAATAGCTGTTGTTGATTCAAACTCCAATATAATATCTTATTCATTTTCCATTGAACGTTAAGGCAGTAATGGATCATTGATTTCAATTTGTGTTTGCATTTGAGAATCCTAGTGTTCGCATTCATGAATGAATCATAAGTCATATTGTGCACTGAATTGTCAATCATGAACAGATTCAACTCATGACTGTTTCTTTCCATGATTCAACCATTGGTACTTTTCTTATTATATCAAATAATAATGTCAAGATTTTTGTGTGACTATGGTTAAATTTTAGCCTCACAATCAATTCCGAAAATAATCTGAGGTTTTGTGTCGGTATGATTCTGGCTTAGATATGGAGTTACAGGATGTGAGACTCCTATAAGATCAGCGAATCTGCTTGTCATAAGTCAGAGATACGCATCGATCCAGCGGAGGGCACAACAGACAGCAAATGTGGGTTTTTAATAACTGAATGGAAATCACTGTATGTCGTCGACACAAAGCAAGTGGATGCGTCCCACGAATTTGAATATATGGCATGTGGATCACTATTTGCTTGCTTATAGTTTTTTGTTGTTGTCATTTTTGGAACTTGGACAGCCATAGTGGCCTCCATTTCAACTTCACTTGTGAAAAAGATGAACCAGGATTTACGCCTCAAAAATTCACCTTTTGTGTTATGATTAACGACATATGACTTTTGATTTCCAATCATTCTCGATGACTAAAGAGAAGCATACAGCTCCCCTTCCATCTCCATACATCCGAACAGGACGTGGTCACCAACACATACCCAGCACCCCCTCCCCTGCCCTTCGCGCTTCTTGCCTTTCGCAAATCACCACTCCCCGAGAGGTTTCTTCAAGAATTTCTGTGGGAGTGAAAACCTGCTGGTTTCCAAAATTGGATAATGTATAGGAAAATGAAAACGCCGTGACGCAGCAGTGGGGCTGGGAGAAGATGGGCTTTGTTTCTAATAGTACCTATTAAATAACAGAGCGCAATAAGCTCCTCCCGTAACTTTATGTGCAAGCATCAGGAGGGCACGCTGACCCGATCTTTTTTTGGATCAGTGGCAAGTCTGTTCGCAGAGGAATCGGCTATGCTAACAGTTGGTTTCCAACCACCATAGATAGAGTACAGTTGTGTCTAGTAGGACTGATTAGTGGTTTTTCCCTTCACCTCTTGGGTTTTAACGCAGAGTTTTAAATTATCTGTGTACACCGCGTGAGCTGCAGAGAAAGATTGGACCAGAAGTCGCAACTGTCCGAACACGGCCCACAGGCAGCTCAGCAATGTTACGATACGGCCTGGCGGGAGACTTTTGTAGAAAAAGTAGTTACTTATTAAGGATTCATCAGAAGGCAAAGGCTTGTGGCAGAGAGGAGATGTAGAATAGGATAAATTTCCACTGAGGTGGTGGATAAAGAGCGCTTGATGTGAGTTGTGTGTGCATCGCTCAGGGAGAAGGCTTTGTCGTTCCAGAAAATGTGCTATTGTCAGATTCGTGAGGCATGGATGGCATGTTAACTGCATCGAACATGAGTTGTGAAGTGAAAGGAACTGTCTGTCAATACGGTAGACCTGCTCAATTCTGTGGACGTGTGGAAACGTGAAAAACTGAGTGGATCTTTACTGTTTAGAGCAAAATAGACAAATTTGGATGACATACAAAGTTCCCCCCCGGTCCCATCCCACCATTTATGGATTTGACTGTGTGCGTGCACAGATCATTAGAAGCTGCTTTCTGCTCATACAAAACGTAAAAAAGCTTTATTTAAAAAAAAAAAAAAAAAATGAATTGCACTGTTCTCAGCAGGAATGGGGAGAGATGATAGATAAGCAAAGGAGCTTTTACTACAAGCATCCCGATTTTATTTCCCTTATTTAAGTGGGCCTCTAAAATTAATGGCTTCAGTCTTTCAAAAGGTGCCATTAATGAATTCATTACAATTCTACATCATATGCAGTTAAGTACACATGTTCACATGAGACTAATATGCACACAACTAACATATTAAATATACATCTGTATATTTATATACTGTAGAGTTTATTTTAGATGGTTTAGCTCTCAGCTCCAAGGCTGACTAGACTCGTTAAATGGCTGGAAACCAAGAAACCAGAAGGGACTTATGAGTGCATGAAAGTGAACAATATGATTTTGAAAAAGTGAAAAATTGACTGTGGTATGTGAATTCATTTATTTCTCATGCAATCTGTGGCAATTTAAACCTCTCTTTTGGGAATGACTTACTAGAAAGGACTAAACTGTAAGGCGAGTGTTGTTTTGACTAAAACTATCATAGTGTTAAATTCTTAATTAAAATAAAACTTTACCAATAAATATACAAGTTTTTGTTTACTATATAAGAATATAAAACATACTCTAGCAAGTGTCTTGGTTCCTAAAAATATTGAAACTTCTGTCCCTAATATTTACAATAATGTCCCCAAGACAATCTTGAATATTGTTTACATACACAACAATGAGTTTAAATTTACAACAGTTAGGTGTTTTGAAACCAACTTACAGAACCTAATGCTGTGTAATAAGATTTTGGTACTCCTTGTGAAAAGGAGAGCAAGATAGAGCTGAATTTTCAGTACCCTCTAAGAGACTAGGGCGGTGAAACAAAGGCAGAACCGTGATTGACACGCTGTGTGAAAGCATGACTCAGAACGTCCTATACAAACGCCCATAATAGTTCACAGCAGCACCTCTCAGACTGGAACGCAACACTGATACTCCTCACCCGCTAATTCAAATCTCACTTCCCTTTCTTCACCACAGCCACCTGAATTTCCCACATTCCCTCTCTCAGTCTCTCTTCCTTCAGCTGCCTTCATTTATAATTAACCTATGTTTAATTTATCACGAGAGCCAGGACTCCGTGGTAGTATATCAGCTCGGGAGAGTTTACCAGCTCAGACCTCGGGAAGGAAGATTTGCCCAAAAGGAAGATTCCAGTGACCAACCCTGCTCTACTTTCCCCGCTCTTCATTAATGCGAGTGTTCCTCTTGGCTAGCGCCGTGGGCTATGGGGGGGGCAGACTGCACTGTAAGATAAGGTAGCCGATTGGCGGCTCTGTTTGCCTGGTGGATTTCTGCTGATCACTCTGATACAGGCAGCATGGCCTTTTCTGGACACTTTTTTCATTACAGATACAGTATTGTGTAATTAGGTAAGGAAGGAGGGTGCAATATCTCTTCTAGGCTTATAAAGAGCGGATAGCACCAGGAAAAATCGAGGGGAGATGTAAGCACACTTTTAAGTGTCGATGTACCAATGTCGGTACGGAATTTTTTTTATATTATTTTAATTTAATTTTTATTTATCACCGCGAGCAATTTTGAGCTCTGGTTGTGGCAGATTCTCAAATTTGAGCTTTGAAGCTATGATTATTGTAGCCAAACCCCAGATAGGGTCCTGTTGTTAGTGCGTGAACACAATGGCCAAATCAGTGGTTTTTAAAGAATTCTACAGCGGGAACTGGCTGGTAATTATCACATATTTCACATTTTCAGTAGACCGTTCTTGGGACTGTCACATCAGTAGGTTTGAACAACACTAGCAGACTTGCTTGGAAAGCAGAAACGTACAGTTTTGCTCTTACTTTTGTATAACTCCGAGCTCATACAGCCTCAGCAGCAACTATGTATTAGTAATCAAAGGAAGTTAAGTCAGCGCACTCCATGAAAACTGCAGTGCGGTCTGCTCTTATTTATGCTCTAATCGAGTGATTGACATGTCTGTGATGCCATCTAACAGGCAGGCGCTGTTCAAATGCTCTAAACTGAGGAAGCCCGTTCCACACCAATTTATGATAACATTCTGTTTATTATAAGTGGATGCTACAGTTAAAAGACACTCTTGCTGTAAAATGCTTGAGCTCGTTAAAGCAGGGTGGATGACTCCTAAGTTACAAATAACTAACAAGCAAGAGAACTACTGCGTAGTTAACTGTAGCTCCAGCTATTATTGTTCCTCTTCCGTTATTTTTATAGATATTGTGTGGACTTCCCTATTCTCAAAGAATTAGAACGATTATTAAAAAATTAGTTATAGTTTCCATTATACAGTACATACCATCCTTGGTGTGAGAGGAGAACTAGAGTGTAATTTATCTATAACTCCAATGATATTGTTCCTCTGTGTCGTGGACTTTCCTACTCTCATAGAAATAGAGCGATTATTAAAACTGTTTAGTTATCAATCCTTGGTGTGAACGGAACTTAATGCAACTTAATCATGGGGATTACAGCAACACTAACGAACAATATGAGGAGAACTAATGTTTAAGTTAGCAAAAAGCTCTTGTGCAATAAATCCATCGAAGTGGAGATTCTTCTATATTTGGGCTCTGATCGTTTGTTTTGGGGTTTTTAGAGCTCACAACCAACTATTCCCTTGGAATGGACATGTAACACTAGTTGTCAGCTGATATTACGGATTAGGGGAGTTACGAGAGCAAACAGCTTGTGTGTCCATGTCTCTGGTCAATAAAAAGTGGAAGAGGTGCTTGTTTGATCGGAGAGTTAAGAAGCCTGGACACGCCAAACGTTAGCCGTCTAGTCCGGACACAAACAAGGGATTGTGGCAGCGAGCAATTAACTAAGTACAAAATGCCTGCATTTGACGGCTAAAAGCATCCCCAGTGGACCATGGCTGACACTCACCGAAACACAGTGGTCGTGCTGCCCACAATCATAGGTCATAGATTACAATTTCCTGACAAAGCACCTAGAAGTGGGATTCTATTGTGGCATCTGCACTGTGCTTCTGGCAGTAAGGCAATTCGCCCTCCTGGATCCTCCCCACTGGCTTGATTAAATGGTATTATATTGTTTGTGGTGCTGAAGCACAAGGTACAATGCTTAGATGAAATGCTGTTTGAATTCTGCACAAGCTCTTTTTTTTTCCCACCTGTGGTATTAATGTGCCATGTAATAGACAAATAAACCTATAAAGAAAGGCACTGGAGATGTAAAAATGTACTTTTTAAGATGCCCAGGCTGGACGGATGGTTCAATGAGAAGACAACCTAGAGCCTGGAGACGGTACCGACGACAGGCGATTCAAACACTTTGACACCAGATGTTTTAAAAGTGTGTTGGAGCTGTTTTATTGAACCTGCGCTTGAAAAAGTTTTTGATAAGCTGCTGAGCTTGTAAGATTACTTCAAACAACACAGATTTCAGAATAATGGATAAGTAGTGTTTGAGCCCACTGCTTGAGCCAGAAACATGAAGTATATATCAAATATTATGGGGCTTGTTGAGGACAGTCGTGCTATCAGAATACATCTTTCACTTTTTTTTGTGCAAATATTTTGTTAAACCTTTCTGGCACAATTGCATTTCCTGCAACAGTTTAAGTAAAGACTTTAAGACTGATTACAATCCTATGTAAACTTTGATGCAAAATTCAATGCAATGTAACAATTTAAGTTACTTTAGAAATTGTTAGTAAAACAAACCTCTAATGTGATAATTACATGACACTATATATATATATATATATAATATAATCATATATATATATATATTTAATGAAAAATAGTTCTTGCATATGACATTTTATACAAGAATAGTACACATGAAGAGAAATCAGTTCTGCTCATGAATAAGGCAAAACACTTTAATTAATATATTGTCAATCCTATTTAGTGCAACAATTATTTTGTACTTAAAGGGATAGTTCACCCCCCCCCCCCACCCCCCAAAAAAAAAAAAAATATCAAAATAATAATAGTCAAGTCAAGTCACCTTTATTTATATAGCGCTTTAAACAAAACGATTGCGTCAAAGCAACTGAACAAACATTAATTAGGAAAATAGCGTGTCAATACTGCAAAAATGACAGTTAAAGGCAGTTTCATCATTGAATTCAGTGATGTCATCATGCAGCACAGTTCAGTTTAAATCATATCTGTGCAATAATTTGCAATCAAGTCAACGGATATCCCTGTAAATGAAGTGTCCTCAACTAAGCAAGCCAGAGGCGACAGCGGCAAGGAACCAAAACTCCATCACTGACAGAATGTAGAAAAAAAACCTTGGGAGAAACCACGCTCAGTTGGGGGACCAGTTTCTCCTCTGACCAGACGAAACCAGCAGGTCAATTCCAGGCTGCAGCAAAGTCAGATTGTGCAGAAGAATCATCTGTTTCCTGTGGTCTTGTCCCGGTGGTCATATGAGACAAGGTCTTTACAGGGGATCTGTCTCTGGGGCTCTAGTTGTCCTGGTCTCCGCTGTCTTTCAGGGCTGTAGAGGTTCCTTTCTAGGTGCTGATCCAACATCTGGGCTGGATACGTACTGGATCCGGGTGACTGCAGTGACCCTCTGACTTGGATACAGACTGGATCTGGTGGCTATGGTGACCTTGGAATAAGAGAGAAACAGACTAATATTAGCATAGATGCCATTTCTTCTAATGATGTAGCAAGTACATCAGGTGTTATGGGAAGTGTTCCCGGTTCTGGTTTACCTAATTAATGCAGCCTAAAAATCCATTAACGGATTTGGATATTAGAAGCGTATTAGTGTGCTATGTGTAAGCCAGGTTAAAGAGATGGGTCTTTAATCTAGATTTAAACTGGAAGAGTGTGTCTGCCTCCCGAACAGTGTTAGGTAGGTTATTCCAGAGTTTGGGCGCTAAATAGGAAAAGGATCTGCCGCCCGCAGTTGACTTTGATATTCTAGGTATTATCAAACTGCCAGAGTTTTGAGAACAGAGCGGACGCGGGGGAATATAATGTAACAAGAGCTCGTTCAAATACTGAGGTGCTAAACCATTCAGGGCTTTATAAGTAATAAGCAAGATTTTAAAATCTATACAATGTTTGATAGGGAGCCAGTGCAGTGTTGATAGAACCGGACTAATATGATCATACTTCCTGGTTCTAGTAAGAACTCTAGCTGCTGCATTTTGGACTAACTGGAGTTTGTTTACTAAGCGTGCAGAACAACCACCCAATAAATAATCTAACCTTGAGGTCATAAACGCGTGGATTAACATTTCTGCATTTGACATTGAGAGCATAGGCCGTAATTTAGATATATTTTTGAGATGGAAAAATGCAGTTTTACAAATGCTAGAAACGTGGTTTTCTAAGGAAAGGTTCCTATCAAATAGCACACCTAGGTTCCTAACTGATGATGAAGAATTGACAGAGGAGCCATCAAGGCTTAGACAGCATTTCTAGGTTATTACATGCAGAGCTTTTAGGTCCTATAATTAACACCGCTGTTTTTTCATAATTTTAGCAGTAAGAAATTACTCGTCATCCAGTTTTTTATATCGACTATGTATTCCGTTAGTTTTTCAAATTGGTATGTTTCACCGGGCCGCGAAGAAATATATAGCTGAGTATCACTGTGTTTCCTGATGATATTTCCCAAAGGTAACATGTATAAGCGCGAAGAGTAACGGCCCTCGTACTGAGCCTTGAGGTACTCCATACTGCACTTGTGATCGATATGATACCTCTTCTTTCACTGCTACGAATTGATGGCGGCCATATAAGTACGATTTAAACCATGCTAATGCACTTCCATTAATGCTAACAAAGTGTTCTAGTCTATGCAAAAGAATGGTGTGGTCAATAGTGTCGAATGCAGCACTAAGATCCAATAGCACTAATAGAAAAGATACAACCACGATCAGATGTTAAGAGCAGGTCATTTGTAACTCTAAGGAGAGAAGTCTCAGTACTATGATACGGTCTAAATCCTGACTGGAAATCCTCATAGATGCCATTTTTCTCTAAGAAGGAATATAAATAATAATAATAATAATAATAATAATAATAATAATAAAATAAAAAATGAATAAATAAATAAATAAAACCAATTGTAATCATTTACTTCCCCCTTAAGTTGTTCCAAAGCTGTAAAAGTTTATTTCTTCTGTAAAGCACAAAATATATTTTGAAGAATGTGGGTAACCAAAGATGGTAGCCACTGACTTCTATTCCATTTCATACATAAAAAATATAAATAAATAAATAATAAAATAAAATAATAAATAATTTTTTTTAAATGATCTTGTGTGTGTGTGTGTGTGTGTGTGTGTGTGTTCAAAAGAAGAAAGACAATTATACAGTTTTAGAACAACATGAGTATAGTGACAGAATTTACATTTTTGGAAGAACTATCCTTTTAAAATGGTTTAAGAAAGCATTTTGCTTTGTTTAATGTACAAAACACAAACTACAACTTAAAAACCACAAACCATGACTTGAATAATCTTGCTTTGTTGTAACATGTTAACATATTCAGTTCCAAAAAAAAAAAAAAAAGATGGAGAGAACTGGTGGCAGTATATATAGAATTCATAATGATGGTTCAGACATGTTGGTTTGGTGAGGATAGGCCATGCTATTTCTTTCTAAGTGATCAGACCTAGCTTATAAATGCTTAAAGCACAGAAAATTTACTTGGAAGGAGAAACAAAGGCATATCTGGTGTGTACCTTTTGACTTTTGAAAGCACACAACCAAGCAGAACACACCCTAGCAACCGCATAGCAACATTCTAAAAACTATTCAGACAACAGTACAGCAAATGCATAGCTATGCCCTGGCAACCCCAACAAGCATCATGACAGTGATTTCTGCACAGTCAAGCACCACTCCCATTTCCTTCAGAAAATATACAAATATGTTTTGCTTTAATGATGTGTGAGGTTGACTTTCTTTTTTCTTGATTTTCTGTGGCTGACAGAAATGCAGACTGGCACAGTCAGTCCTTCTTATCTCCTTGTTTCATTCTGACGTGAACCACACACTGATAAAATGTGATCTCATTAGATAACAGCCAGGAAAAACAAAACGGAAGGGAAAAAAGCACAACATAGGTAGCGTGGAGTAGCTGTCTGAAGTTACACTAAGAGATTAAAAAAAAATTTTACTTTAAAAGTTTTTTTTAATGTAAGATATTCCCAGCTACTAATTGAGAAGCAATAAGAAAATAAACAAAGCTGATGACAAACAATTTCTTTAAGTTTATTTTTTTCATTTAATGCAGGTTAATTTATGCTTTTGCCGTTATTCAAAGACTTGGAGGATTAATTAGCACAGAACGGTTGATAGCTCGTTGCATTCTCTGTCAGCGTACGCCATCTGTAGCGGCACGCTGATTAATGAACAGGTGCGTTCAGATATGCTTTCATCAGGCTTGCTGAAAACAGGCGACTCACACCTCCTAATCTGCTGTTGGCTGCGGTACAGAAGCCCCATTTGCTGCTCACCCCCCGTCACAAAACACTAAATAATCTTTTCCTTTGCACATTTACAATGGACAAATTAAATATGTGCTAAATGCAGTTTACCGATGATCAGAGATACAGTGATTCATTACACAATTCAAAGGTTAAAGAGCATTCGGTATTCAAATCAAATTCACGTTGGGCTTTAATCAACACGACCTGAAACCGATTTTCTGTGTAAATCACTCGCAAAACTATATTATGAATGATTTGAATGATTACCTTGCTGTGTCCATGAAATACATTACATTTGGTTCAACACATCAATTTACATAGGAATGGATTTACAAATAATGTATGCAGAAATTCATTCTGCTTGTTTTATAATCAAGGCCCACTCTCACATAAATGTCATATTCAAAATCAAAAAGGTTTCTGTATAAATTGCAAGTCACTTCTTGGATGACATAAATTGTGCAAGAATGCCTCTCTCTCTTTCTCTCTCTCTCTCTCTCTCTCTCTCCATCTATTCTACACCTCCTTCATCTCTCTCTCTCTCTCTCTCTCTCTCTCAGAAATAGTTTACAGAGTTAGTTCTGCTTGTGTTTTAGATCAGTTCTCACATAAATTGTCACTTTTAGTTTAAGTTTTTATGCAAATAATTCATAAAACCATGACATAAATTGTCAAATTCAATAAAATGCAACAATTTACATAAGGTCAGGCGAGTTTGCTGGCCAATTAAGAACAGGGATACCATGGTCCTTAAACCAGGTACTGGAAGCTTTGGCACTGTGTGCCAACACCAGCGGATAACATGGCACCGCAAACCATCACTGACTGTGGAAACTTTACACTGGACCTCAAGAAATGTGGATTGTGTGCCTCTCCTCTCTTCCTCCAGACTGTGGGACCCTGATATGCAAAGGAAATGCAAAATTTACTTTCATAAGAGCACATAACTTTGGACTACTCAGCAGCAGTCCAGTCCTTTTTGAAGCGAGACGCTTCTGACGCTGTCTGTTGTTCAAGAGTGGCTTGACACAAGGAATGTGACAGCTGAAACCCATGTCTTGCATACGTCTTTGTGTAGTGGTTCTTGAAGCACTGACTCCAGCTGCAGTCCACTCTTTGTGAATCTCCCCCACATTTTTTAATGGGTGTTGTTTTACACAATCCTCTCCAGGGTGTGGTTATCCCTATTGCTTGTACACTTTTTTCTATCACATCTTTTCCTTCCCTTCGCCTCTCTATTAATGTGCTTGGACACAGAGCTCTGTGAACAGCCAGCCTCTTTTGCAATGACCTTTTGTGTCTTGCCCTCTATGCGCAAGGTGTCAATGGTCATCTTTTGGACAACTGTCAATTCAGCAGTCTTCCCCATGATTGTGTAGCCTACAGAACTAGACTGAGAGACCATTTAAAGGCGTTGCAGGTGTTTTGAGTTAATTAACTGATTAGAGTGTGGCACCATGTGTCTTCAAAATTGAACTTTTTCACAATATTCTAATTTTCTGAGAATACTGATTTTGGGACTTTGCTAAGTTGTCAGTTATAAACATCAAAATTAAAAGAAATAAACATTTGAAATATATCAGTATGTGTGTAATGAATAAATATAATATACAAGTTTCACTTTTTGAATGGAATTAGTGAAATAAATCAACTTTTTGATGATATTCTAATTATATGACCAGCACCTGTATGTGTGCACATCTGGAAACAGATGACGTGTTCTTAAAATTAAGTGTGGCTAGCTGCAGTCCATTAATAGCATGCTAAAACAGAGCATTTATTAATTGATCCAGCGCAGGTGTTTGTTCAGGCAGCTCTGTGGTGTAGGTTAGAGTATCTAGCATCTAATTAGCTCTGGGATTTCATGTCTTCCTGTTCAGTTCTTATTGTATGCAAACCTAAACCTGCTGTCTCTCTTTCTGTTTTGCCTGCATTGTGTAGTTGTTTATGAGTTTGTGCACATATATTTTGCAGCGTGAATGTTTTATATAGAATGTTATGCAGTATGATACATTGCATATGCAATTACATCTTGTACCTTTGGGAGTTGGAGCTGAGAACTGAGAGAGAGAGAGAAAAAGAGAGAGAGAGAGAGATAACAAATAACAAGTAGTAAGCAGAAAAAATAAGAGCAACGTAAAGACTCTGGAGCTTATTGTGGTTGAACTCGAAAGCTGATATCTTACTGACAGGAGGCAGCCATGACAGGTGAACAGATGCTTGAAGAAGAAACTAACTCCATTTCAACCTCCACAAGCTGCTGCTGGTCAACACAGAGTCATGTTCCAGCCTCTAGGTGCTCCACATTTCCTAACAAATGACAAGGTAAAAAATGAATACAAAGAACCAAAGAAAAAAAAAAAAAAATTCAACTACATGTTGAAGGTAGATTTCAACTGAATGGCTGAAA
Source organism: Cyprinus carpio (assembly GCF_018340385.1). Lineage (NCBI taxonomy): Eukaryota > Metazoa > Chordata > Actinopteri > Cypriniformes > Cyprinidae > Cyprinus > Cyprinus carpio. The sequence continues at coordinate 608,612 of NC_056577.1, forward strand.
TGTGCTCTTACATGAGAATTTTTCAATTATATTGAGTTGTCACATTTGTAATTTTTTTTTTAAAGTTAATCAATGATCAAATCAATGATATTTTGTTACAACTGATGCATTTTGTTGCATAGTTTTTTTCAGTTTACATTTAGCTGATTCGTCATCATAATCAATAGCCTAATACAGCGTAAATACAGATATGTTAATACAATTAAAAAATACTGATATTTCTTTGCTAAAAAATACAGTAAAAACATTATATATATTATAATATTATTATATATATTATAATAATTATAATATTTTGAAATAGCATTACAATTTAAAATAACAGTTTTCCACTTGAATATATTTTAAAATATAATTTATTCCTGTGATGCAAAGCTGAACTTTCAGCATCCTTACTCCAGTCTTCAGTATCACATGATACTTCAGAAATCATTCTGATATGCTGATTTGATGCCCAAGAAACATTTATTGTTATTCACAATGTTGAAAACAGTGCTGCTTAATAATTTGTGGAAATCAGTATTTCTTTCTCTCTTTCTTTTTTTTCTGAGCAATAACTGTAGAAACGTTCTAAAATAATCAGACAAATATTTCCATATGACTAAACCCATTTTTTCATGGTTAGAAATTTAGTAAGACGATTATAAGAAGTGTTGTTAAATTTAAGACATACAGTATATGTTCATCCTGTATTCCCACTTCAGCTCTTCCTTTTGATGCCATCTCAGTTTATTAGCTTCCACTTCTATCCATATGCTTATTAAAAGCAGAACCTTGCTGTCTTTTGCGTGAAGATTCGGCAAAATCAATGCATTTGATGTTAAACTTTGATCAAATATGATCAAATAAAACTTTTACAGCTTACAAAAAATAAACAAATAATCACATAAAAAACATGCATGATGAGAACCTAAATGTTACACTTCATTTAGAAAGACAACATCTACTGAAGTATCATTTAGCTTAAAAGAAACACAGCTAAAATTTGACAGTAAATGTCTCAGATAGTAAACTACTTTTGCAAAACAGTTCTGGGGTCTGTTAGACAACCACCATCGACTCTTTTACATTCACCTGAGACAAATCAACACGGACTTCGCTGGACCACATGCCTCTTGATAGGCCACGAATTAGCATGCAACACTCTCCCGCCGGTTTATGACATGGAGCAATATTAAACATTTTCCTTTAGTTGTGTATTCTCAGATTGTGGGGCATTTGCATAGTGGTTGTTTGGTCAGAGAAAAACTGACTTGCTGTAAGTGCAAAGGTGTTGCTCTCTCCTCCTAATGAGAACAGGCTCACATCTGCAGGGACCCCAGAAGCCCACAGACACCACCCCGTCATATTCAGCACAAAACAGATTTAGCCTGGGGCATCTGAGTCACTCTTTTACTGCTCTGTATAAAACAGAGGCTTTTATAGTTTTGCGTGTTCTCAAACATTTTCAGCTTAGCTCAGAGCTGCAACCCAAGGACGTGCTTCTTTTGCTGGTAAACCCACATGTAAATCTCTCAGGATATTGTGATGTTTTATTTTTTCAGTGGGTAGGGGTGATTTATTGATGAGGAGCTACTGATGCATGGATGGAAAAAAATGTCCATTCCAATATACTGAAGATATTTGGATCCTTAAGCACAGTTAAAATGCATGAAAATCTTTGCTAGGTTTCCAAAAAAAAAAAAAAAAAAACATTTCCACAAAAAAAAAAAAAAAACTTGTGAGATTTAAACTTCTGACATTTATTTTTGCATTTGCAAGTTAGTATCTTGCAATTCTGACTTTTTGCCTAGCAATTATGAGAAAAAAGTCTGATATTTCAGATCAACTCAGACTGAAAGAAAAAAGTCAAACTTTTGATGTAAAATATTGCAGTTACCTTCATTCATTCATCCTTTATTTCCATATTGGAAATGGGCTTCCATAGACTTGAGGGTTAATAAATAATGACAGAATTTAAATAAACTATCCCTTTATAAGTCTCTAAAAGTATTATTGTGCAGTTCTGCTCATAAGTTTACACACCCCTTGCAGAATATGTATCATGGGGATCATGAAAATTCTATGCAATTTTTTTCTTTTTTTATTTAGTACTGTCCTGAATAAGGGACTTATGAACAACTAACACAACACATAAAAACAGTTAAGGATCATCCAAGTAACAACACGCAGTATTAAGATTAAGGGCATGTACACTTTTGAATGAACTTTCGCGGGGGGGGGGGGATGTATATACCTGGGACACAAGGCATGCACACAGCTCAATACATCCTTTGGGTTAAGCCGGGGACAGTTTTTAAATAACAATACATTTCAACAACATGCAGAAGGCAACAGAATTTTGATGAATTTGCTAACCAGACCCTTCAGGTCAGAGTTCCTTTTCGTGTGTAGAGAGCTCAAAAATTAAATTCCTTCGTGGCTTTCGAAGCAGTGGAGAATATTTTGTCTGCATTACTAGAAGTAATTAATGATGCCCTCTGAAAAGAAGAGAGGTCAAAATCTTGGTTGAAAACTGAAACATATAAAAGCCTCACTGGATACGTCAAGCAGGGATGAATGAGGATACACCCTCTCGGCATATGTTTAGTCATATAAGAATCCTACAACCAGCATAAAGAACACATTTCTGACAAACATATCTGAAACTCGTATCTAAACTAGTTGTTTGATCCAAGCATTTTGGGAAAAGAAATTATGAATGACTGGAATCAATTAAAAATCTTTTCTGGAAAATAAATAATATATTTTCTCGTTTCATCTGTTGGATTTAGACAGCAGCATAGTACAGTCACTGCTCCTTTGAAAAGTGTTCTAGGGACCTTCATTTGATGCCTTAGATGGTCAAAAAATAAATAAAGAAATAAATAAATAAATAAATACATAATAGACAAACTATCAGCTCTTGTCCTTGACTTTATCAAAGTCTGTTGACACAGTTGATTCATCGGCAAATACTCCTAAATAGACTCATCCATTGTTGGTCTCCTCTGAAGAATACCAGTAACTGGTTGCCAACTATCTTTTCAGGAGTGAACACCGTGTGTGCTTTAAAAGACTGGACTTCAATCTATTTTGTCACTTTTCAAAGGGTGTCCCTCAGGGTCTGTTCATACAGGACCTATTTTATGTTCATTGTATATAAATAATTTATTGCGATCACATTCCAAATGCAAAGTTGAATCTGTATGCAGATGACCCTGCTATTTACTGCTGTGCTCCATGCAGCTTCACAAGCACTTCACTATTTACAGACAGTGTTTGATAGTTCAGAGTTCCGTTTATGCTTAAGCTGGTTTTAAACACAGATAAAACTAGTTTAAAGATTTTTTTTTTTTTTCAAATTCTAAAGTTGTACCCAAGTAATCTCCTGACATTATAACGCTTCCAGGGAACAAAAACCTGAATATTGTGATTGTAAGTTTATAAATGACCTGGGCAATCGGATTTGATAGTCAGTTAACGTTTAAGCTATTGATCATTTAATTTCAAAACTTAAGCTCAAATTGCAGTTTTACTACAGTAATAGATCTTTATTTTCTTTTAAAACAAGGAAAATATCGTAGTATCTGCTAACTTCTTACCACTTTTGGATTATGGTGGATCTGCTGGTATATGAATTCCCCAGGATATATCTAAAAAAAACTGATCCTGCTTTTTCATAGTGTTTTTAGTACGTTTATTACTGATTGAAGTTATCAAAAACACATCATTGTACTTTATATGAGAAGGCAGGAGTTACCATCCTTGTTACCCGGAGAAGTTTTAATTGGTTTTGTTTTATTTATAAGTCTATTTGTGGACTAAGTCCCATCTTACTTGTCTCTGAGTTTTTCGAATCAAAGGTACACTACAATCTTCATTCAACCGATCTGTTATTATATTTTAAGTCCCCTCGGGTTCGAACAGAACTAGGGAAAAAAAAAAAGGTTTGGATATATAATGCTACTTTGGCTTGGGAATCATCTACAAAACATTCTAAAGATGTCTGTGTTTTCCATCATTACATGAATTTAAGTTACTTTTAACAAGCTGTTTGTTTTATCCTTTGGTGAATTGTTGTTGTGATCTTTGAATTTTGGTTTTTGTTGTGATGATGATTAACGTTGTATATGCTATGTTTATCTGTTGCTGCTTTCTTGGCCCAGGTCACTCTTGCAAAAGAGATTTTAATCTCAATGAGTTTTTTTAACCTGGTTAAATAAAATAAATGAATGATACAGTATGTTGTGGGCAAGAGGGACATGTCACACTATGTAGGTTAAGATGTTATGGCCATATTATAGATTATTTAGTGGCTTTTTCAGCTAAATTTTAACTGTTAAACAATTATGAAGCACAAAACAATTATGTGAAAGGTGACATAAAAAATCAATCTGCTGTTTTCAGGCAGCAAAAAAGTCCCTAATAATGAATGAATGCAAAACACAACATTTAAAATATGTGACAGCTTCCCCATTCTATAAATAAAGTTTTTGACATTTAGAAAAATATCCTTGTCCTGAAAACCACCGTTTGCATCCAAAATTGCAATACTCTCTGAGTAAGTACTTCTTTTAAATAAGCAATTACTTTTGCGATTGTTAAAAAAAGTATGTTCTATGTTAGAATGAATGTAATCCGGACATACTACATTCACCATGTTGTCATGTGTCATGTGAATCATTTATTGTCGCTTCATTTCTATTAACAAATTCTCTTCTGTGGCCTCATGGGATAAGCAAAGTGTCCCAATGGACGAGCACTTCATCTGGGTATACTTTTGGACGAGTAGTTCATCTGGGTATACTTTTTACTGATCTGCAGCAGTAAGTTCCCTCTGTTTATTCTCTGTTATGGCAGAGAAGAACACAGATAAAATTGATGTCACATTGTTGATGATGCTAAAGAAAGGATACTTTGGTGAGACAAATGTGCTGTGGACAGCAAAAAATAATCTGTCGCTCAGGCATCAAGACAACAAAAAAAGTTTTGTTTTGAAAAAAGCAGAAAAAAAAGCAGAAGTGATTTTTGAGACAGGATGATGGTACCATGGCCTCAGGTGTTCAGAGAGAATAACTGAATGTGTGTCAGAGGGAAAAACTGTGAAGGAAAGCCAGTTTAGGAACTAAACATGGAGAGAGAGAAAAAAAATAGATACTTCACTGTGAAAAGGTTGCTGGTGTCACAAGAGCTCATATCTGCTAAATGCAAGAGATGCTGTTTGAAATGACACCACATAAAAAACGACAGTCCAAATATTTCTGTAAATCCAAAGAAAGTAAAAGTAATGCAAGACAGGAATCATAATTGCAGATTTTTTTTTTTTTTTTTGTTGATAGTGTATTATTGTAAGGCGTGATTATTTGTTGAAGACCCATCATTCGGCTACAGCTATCAATCTCATTCTGTATTATGCAGGTGCAAACAGATGCATTGCGTTTAGTTACAAGACACCCAAAAAGGAGATTTCAGCTTTGTGTTGCAGGAGATTACTTTTATGGTACTTCTATTTTTTTTGCCCTGTTGGAGTTTGCAAGATATGAATGCTTAACCTGAAAAAAATAAAAATCAAAAATAAATAAATAATACTAATAATAAAATAATAAAAAAAAAAAATTAGGTCAGCTTTATTTATTTATTTATTTTTAAATATTTTTTTTTCTTTTTTCTTTACTTCAGCAAGGAAGCATCAAAGTGACCAAAAGTGACAGAAAAGTAATTTGTTACAAAATATTTCTATTTAAATGATGTACTGTATGCACCTAACAATTTATCAAAGAACCCTAAAAAAAAGATTCATGATTTGCACAATAATAAATGAATGAATAAATGAATGAATGAAGCAACATGCAGCATATCTAGAATAATTATCTGAAGGATCACGTGACACAGACGAACTGGAGTAATGATGCTGAAAACTCAGCTTTGCATCACAAGAATAAATATTATTTCGAAATATATTCAAAAGAAACAGTTATTGTTAAATTGTAATACTATTTCACATATTACTTTTTTACTATATTTAATCCCATATGCAGCAGAGAATATGAATCATGCATGTGGATAAATGTGAGCAAATAAATGACAGAGATTTAACATTTTCCATGTGAAACTATTTTGTTTACCCTCTGGGATTCGATTAACGCGTACGACGCGTTTTGGTGGCATTTTTCTCCTGATAACCCCGAAACGAGAACTTACACTTTCAGTTTTGATCGTACCGATAAGAGCAATACATCAATCGAATCTGTAAGGGTCTACTTTTATTCGTATCCACACATAAGTAACAACAAAACTTTGTGCATTTTTAAAATAAAGAAAACAGAGTGCGCTGGGTCTGCAGCCTTGGGTCTGGCGGTGATCTTCATTCGGCAAACGCGTCATTAAAATGAACTGTAACTCAGTGAATACTCAACACAGAGACATGAGAGATCTATAGAAAGCTTTACATGTCTACTTTTAAACTGAGCAAGTGCTACCAAAAACAAATGTTCTGTGATAAAGTAATCCATATGAAAACAACGCGATGTCCGTCTTTCACGTCTCCCTTTATTATCTTCTAATGTGACCACTAGAGCGAAGAACTTTGCGGCAACCTCCATGACCGTGGGGAGAAACGGGAAAACAAAAGACACAGGAAAACAAAAGACTTTCAACAACTGACACATTTCATGGCATAAACTTAACTACTGAATTGTCATTTTAATTATTCTAACACAAAATAATTCAGAATAGAAGAGCTGACATGGAAGAGAAATTTTACAGAACTCAAGTCTTGCAAGTGAAAAAAATATACGTTTTTAAAATGTGTCTAATAATTTTATACAGATATTTCCATGATCCAGTTCACCTTTGTGCAGTTGTGTATTTGTTTAGAAGCTGGAGAACAGAATCCCAGATCCGACAAATCCCTATTCCCACAGAGTTTCGGCGAGGGATCAAACATTGATCTCTTGAGCCGGAGCTCAGTTGCCTATCTCAATATTTAATACTGCAATATCAAACATGGGGTTTAATAACTTTGTAAAGATTCCTTCTCAGTTACTTTTTTTTTCTATAGAGTCGCATATTTTATCTCCATCTCTTTTTTAATTAATTATTAACGTCTCTGGAGTTCCCCCTTCAAACAGTGCTTAAATCTTAATTTCATTTATATGCTGTCTTTTTTTTTTCAACCAAGCTCCCCTGTTTTAAACATAATAAAGGATGAAATAAGTCCTCACTTGTCACATAATTTAAGCTGAGTGTGCTTGTGGAGTTGTTTAGATTTGTTTCATTGCTGCTCTTCAGGAGTGACTGCCAAGCCATGCTGTGACAAAAAGGCATGTGAAAGTGACGAATCTGCCCATATTGTTTAGCAGAGTGAAGCTGAGCACCACATATACACATGCCGTTAATCATATGGAAAGATGGAAAGGCTGTACCTCATCATCCTACCACACCGTGTTTAAATCTAAAGCATAAAGAATAGCTCTGAACCTCTTCACATTTTTTCCTGAATCACATACATCTCGAGCCACCCACTCAGAGCATTTGGCGAAGATGCACAGAGCAGAACATTTAATAACACGATTTTTATACTTCATCTGTATGATCTTTAAAATTATTCCGAGGAGCTTGTAATTATTATTATTTCCATCGCATGCGTAAAACCCTAAAGCATAGGGTTAGACATTTGGAGAAAACGAGTGCTCTTATCTTTATATGGTTTATGATCGGAATACATAGATTAGTACCATTCTGCTTGTTACTATGCATGCAGTATACAGTGTGAATATTGTGCCAATTTTCTGTATTTAGACTACTACAAATGATGTGCTGCAATAACAAAGCAGTGTGAAAACATAATCTCTCCCACAATGCATTGCATTCAATTTAAACCTTCCATTTTCAGTATGATAGATTAACTGGATGTATTACAGTCATGTGATTTTTAACATGACTCATTGGGTCTCCTAATTGCAATGGATTTATACACACATTGAAGTTTCTGTCTTGTGAAACTCTTTCCGCCTAATTCATAACATGTGCCCTGGCACACAAATTTGTTCTTAAAAACTCGTCCTAATTTTAATGAAATTTGAGTATTCTAAATGAGCATGTCCCTGTTAGGTGTAGTTATTTTGCATAAAACATGGCCAAACCACCACCATTTAAGGGCTTTCCACACAAACTTTCCTATAGTCCTTTGTCACTCTAAAAAAAAAAAAAACAAGAAACAACATCAACACTCTATAAGACACCTCTCAAACAGGATCCGTGAGCAATACACTGCCTGGCCAAATAAATAAATAATAAATAAATAAATAATAATAATAATAATAACTAATAATAATAAAAAAAAAAAGTTGCCATTTGGAATTAAATAAGCAATAATGAAGAGATGTGCAACAAACACATTTTTTTTTTTTCGTATTACAGTTTTAATTTTTTTTTTTTTTTTTCGTATCACAGTTAAATCTGGACTTTTTTTCATGATGTAACTAGATAGCCGATTTCACACAAATTCAAGTCATAAGTCTCATGCACAGTTAGTGGATGACACTAATTATTTGAATTGCTCTGATAGTAGTTAAAACATTTTTACACAATATTGCATTAAAAACTCACTGTACATAATTATGTAGCAAAAAAATTGTCATTTAAAAAGTAGCCAAAAAATTTGTCATCAAACTATTTGCAGTAATTGCATCATGCCTGCTGATTAAAATAAATAAGTAGATGGTATACACTATGCAGTATTCAATACCTACTGGAATAGTAAGTTACTACTTAATAGTATTAAATACTAGTTTCATAGTGTGGTAATTTAGCAGATAAAACAGTTCAATTTACAAGATCTATAAAGAGCCTTTTGTGCAATGTAAGATTTACATGGATATTGTATGTTCTTCATGGAGGGGGGGCCTACCAATGCTAATAGAGAAACAATTATTTTTAAGAGTTTAGCATTTTAGCTGTGTTAGCGTAAATGTCAAACCTGACAACATTTTATTTAGGCTTCACAAATCCTCTGTCAAAAACCGTATGTCAAAGTCAGTATGACTTCATCAAACATGACGAATATAGTAAGGGTTTTTTGGCCCCCCATCCACCCAATGACAATTTGGATCTGTTGGCTGCAAGACTATGAGCGTATTGTCCGTCTTCAACAACAATTTGTTCCTCGACCTTTGGAAAAAACTACAGCGCAGTCAATGTGTCAAAATCAGCATTTGGTTGCCCTGTGGTCCGTCTCGTGCCATCTTAGAAAAAAGAACGTGTCCTCATTGTCACCTTCTAAGAATGCAAACAACAATCGTAGTTGATCCTTGGGCACCTCATCGACTGTGGCTAGTTGTGCAGATTTCTCAGTATATTTTTGTGGTGATGATGATTGTTTCCAATGAAGGATCCCTGAGGAAGAGAAAGACCTCAAGCTCTGTCAGCAGATTGTCTTCTTGTGGCGCGAACGATAGGAGCTTGACCCATGCCCTTGTCCTTCAAGGATCTGGCATCCATTGCATTTTGGTGAGCTTTTTTCACCCTTCCCACACACAGTTTCAATATGTCAATAAGCGGCCCGGGGGTGTCGAGAGCCCAGGATGAAAGATTGTGGAGAATTTAGTCCCAGACAGTGATATCCTATCATCACTCACACATTCCTCTAAGCTCCCTACTGCACTCTGAATGGTCCCAATTGTGCCTACGGGGGGAGATGCTGCGGGTGAGACTCAAAGCGACTCATTATATAAATTATCCAATACTGGCATGAGTAACAGAGGTCTATTTAAGGTTCCCTTGCTGGATGGGGGTGACATATGGATTTTGTGTTTACAATTCTCTGCTCTCACTAAAAAATAGAATGCTTCAGTTCCTTTTTTTTTCCTTTTACGAATTTTTTTCTATTTCAATTTCATGTATTTACTGACAAATACAATTGACAATCCCTTGTGGTTCAGTGTAGAAATGTGTGAGTGTGCCTGTCTCGAGACCAGATGGGGAAAAGGCTGCGGCCGATTTATCAGGAGTTTGCTAAAGGACAAATTGTGGTGGCACAGTTTTCTCAGGAACTTTGATCTTGGAAAAGGCTGCATTGTGGGTTGTTCACTGCGGGGCTGTAGTGAGTATGTATAAAAGTGTGGTGCACGGATGGCCAAACATGAACCGTGTGTCGTCCGCAGCTCTTCATGAACAGAGGGAGAGCCAAGACACTTCGCGCATTGCTCACAGCAGGACCGCAGGTCCACAGCATGACATATCCCTAAGCAGCTACAACAGTGGTGACCAGGGGCAATGTGTCACAGCACACAGTTCATCGCAGGTTTTGCGTATGGCTTGCTTGTGTACCCAACCACCCAACTGGGTCCCCATGCTAACTTGCACGCCATCGCCCCCCCAGCAGTCGCATGAAATGGGCCCAGATACATCAAGATTGTGACTGTAGGAGAATGGAAGAAAGTGGCCTTGGTCTGATGAAGTCAAAGGACTCCTGTTGTGATTACCAACAGAGGCTTTGGCACCCTGATGCAATGTTGGGCTGCTCGGGGCAGACACAGGCCGGGCCGAGGGGGGGCGGGCAGCGATGGATTATGCCTGTTGGTGCAGGTTTTTCTTGGGGACCGTTAGGCTCTCATTATCCCAAAAACTACAACCCCTTCCAATCCATGTATCTGAAGAGTTTGTTTGTGCGATAATACGGATGGATAAGAAAGCCATTACAGGAAACATAAAGAAATTAGAGTGGTTTGGGTGCCGTCAGTGTCTCAGTCGACTCATAGCTGGTTAGAGGTAGGGCCGCTGTGCACAAACCTTACCATTGGTGTGTTGAGTGTCTAATAAATTTAAGCATTATAAAACTTATTTTGTCATGACTCTGTGACGAAAGAATATTTTAAAATGTCTTACTGTTGCTTTTTTCCCCCTGCAAAAATTCATACATCCGAAACACAAGCTGTGCCATTTGTCGGAGAACTGGCCAGAAGGCTATCAGCTTCAAATACATTTTTTTTTGTAACAGTAATGGGACAGATCTGTCCTTTTTGGCAAGATTCATAATTAAGGTGTGTTAGAAGCAATTTGCAGCAACAGTTTGACAAGAAGTCATTCATTTTCTTTGAGAGTGGGTGATTTGAGGCATCATGAGTGACAGAGACTGCTGACAAAAAGCTGACGATGGAACAAAATTCAGCTGCTACAAATTATACCACTGGGTATGAACATCCCTTTAAATACAACATCTTTTGCATCATTTTATCATGTTATGTATGTCATAATGTCTTCATATCATCTGCATTTCAATTGGGACAATCATCAGTGAAAGCAGAGAAAATAATGCATCATTTAAACATAAAGATGAGAACAACCAATTGAAAAGTTTGGAGAGACGTGTCCAGTTATGTTGTTTGCTGTATTCACACTTGATCTCAAACATACATGATTTTTTTCTTTCAAAATGCATTTTACACACTACAATCCATCACACGCTCCATCAGTGCTTTCTCTGTTATGTAGGGGCCCTAAAACAGACAGCTTTGGAAGGGCATGCAAATAAAATAACAAATACACTAAATCAATGGGCTCTTCTTTGAGGCAGTGTTCTTTGGAATATATATTATTATATTTGATGTTGATATTTGCTCTCTCATGGTGGATTGGTGGTTCGGCAATCGATGTGTTGTTCTCGCTCCCCCCATGACGAAGACGCTGGGGTTAGACTAAACGCCACGGAAAGTGTGCTTTCTCCAGTACAAAGAACCACTTACCCTGGGTGTGGACGTTGGGATTCGAACCGACTATGCATGCACTTATTGTCACCTGCTCAATCGAATCGATCCTCAACGGCAGCTTGTGTAGAGTGAAGAGAAGGCATTTCATTCTACTCTCAATCAGTTTCAGATATTGCTGGGTCTGATGGCAGGTGCATCCTACGTGATACCTCTTGGCCTTCTGCACATGAGACACCTACCGTGGTGGCCTCAGACCAAGTTCTCGGACTTCACATGATCAAGGCGACGTGGGGATGCCTACTCTGCCTTGGACATAGTGGAGTAAAGCCTTGGTTCTTGATCTCAGGGCCCGGTGCTGGGAGCTCCATGTCCACCGTGTAACGCTAGGGATGGACTCTTCCCTCAAGGCGTCTGGGTCCATGAGTGGCCACCCTGCCCGTGGCCTGATGGAGTGGGTCCCTCCATCTGGACATAGGCCTATAAACTGCCTGGGAGATGCTGTCTGTGCTTTGGGCACTAGAACCCTTCCTTCCTCCCAGACCTAAGTTGGGTTGTCCACCATGTTGTTGGTGTTCATTGACACGCATCAGTGGCTCTCTTATAATCAACACCAAGGGGGTCTGTCGCTCAACATCCGTTTCGTCATTGACACAGCTAGCGTACAAGATTCTTGTGTGGGTCCCAGGAACACGTTCTACATCTCGCTGAGAGCAGTTTCACATTTCCTGGGCATCTCACATATGGGAGCAGACATCCGTCTTTAGGCAGAAGGCCTGGGCCTGTAGAATGGCTGCTTCACACCGAGGTGGGTGACGCATATTTTGTAGAGTTTTTTTGGCCATGCTCAGGTGGATCCGTTTGCGACTTGAGAGACAGTTCACTGTCCCCCGTCTGGTTCTTTTCTCTGACTCTTCAGCACCCTGGGGTGTGGAGAGTGTCTGTCTGCTGCTAGTAGCACCGTTTCTGGCCGGAACGAATAATTGTTCTCTGACACTGAATTTCAATCCTCATGTGCGCTGCAATGGGAGGATTCCCCACTCAGTTGGGATCTACTCTCACAGGCTGCATGCCCTATAGTCCACTCCCTGGCTGGAGTTATGGGGAATCTGTTGGGTGTGGTCCTCTGAGGGGCACAGCCTCATAGCTTCTGGTCTCTCAACCAAGTTTGTTGATGACCCATCCTCCAATCCGTAATCTCCCTCCACCTGTAAGCCTTGAGGTGGAAACTGTTTCCAACTCCTGGTCGGAGACCGCCAGCTCGACCCAGTTTAACTGCCCGTGTGGTACAGCTCTGGAGTTTCCTGCAGGCACTTCCTCGTCCGCAGGGTTGACCCACTCCACCCTGAAGGTTCTAACGTGGCAGCCACATTGTGGCCACTACCCGCGCCACCTCCTTCAAGAGGCCAGTCCGTGGACCGACCCCCTCTTGCTACACTTTTCCTCCCTGCGGTGCTGCTGACGGCTGACGCCCCTCCGGCCAGAAGAAGCTGTATGGTAAGCGGTGGGATCGGATGCTATGATATTTGAAAATGGTCCTTGCGGCGGGGCATAGTCGTCTGGGGGGGGGAGTCCCAAAAGCGTCCTCCGACGCAGCTCCGAAGTTCCTGAAGAGGAACGTCTCAGGTTACGCATGTAACCAAAGGTTTCCTCACTAGGAACGAATGCTGCGTCTCGGGGCCATACTTCAGCTGTCCCTGCTGGCGCGCTGGAATTTCTTGCTTCATTCCTAAAAAGGCTAAAACGCTGGTTTCACCGCACTGCTGCTTTAGGCTTCCTGGTTGCTACCGTCACCCCCCCTGCCCCTGATTGTCTTGTCCTTCATTTGACTGATTACACACATGATTCAGAGCTGGTCACGCTGAAGGGGCGTTCCCCAAAGCATCCTCTGATGCAGCGTCTCTCGTTCCCTCGAGGAACCATGTTACATGGGTAACCTGGAGACGTTTTTATTTATTTTATTTATTTATGTTTTTTTTTTTTTTTAGCTTAGCTTGTGAACCTTGTGAAAATAGGTGGCTTTTTTAGGAGAGAGGAACAGGAAAAAAATGGGAAGATATGATGAAAAAGCAGTGAGGCTCTCCTTTAAGCTCTCGTCAGCCACATGAAAATGTCATCGGTTACATAAGGTTATACCCTTGTTCCCTGATGGAGGGAAATGGAGACACTGTGTCAAATTCACATTTTGATAGCCCAGACAAACACTCTGCACCATTAAAAAAGGCCAAAGATATTGCCATGGATCAGCCTCCTTGTGCACTTTTTGTACAGAAAAGGAACTGGGGCTTAGTGTGGCTGAGTGATGCAATTGGTTTTCCAAACACCATCATCCAAGCGAGAGTGCTCAGGGACAGGGTGGAGTAGTCCACTCAAAGCCCAATGCTCTCTTATGCCCGGGGGTTCCATAAACTGCACACAAATTTGTGATCGCCTCAGAGTCAGTCCCCTTAATTCTCATATGAAAAACTGCTGGTTTTAGTCGAGTCATCTGCTTAACGATCGGTCCAGACCCGCCCTCCAAATGAGAATCGAGATCTAACCCGCACCGAGGCTAGTTCTCAAAACTCACCACAGAAAAACTCTTTCTGGAGAACACGTTTGGTTAGAGGAATGAAGTTCCACAGGAATTCGCAAAGTCTGCAGAACTACATCCACAACATATCCTTGCTCTCCTTCAGTGCACATCATTGAGGCCTTGTACCTGGAAGTATAAGGGCTAGGACGGGCAGCAGACCGGTCTCCTCCCCTCTTTCAGCGTGCTCTTCATCAGCAGACGACCGTGGCGGAGCAGCGCGAGCAGACTCAAACAGAAACAAGAGACACAAGGTGTGTTTATCGATAGATTGTTAAATGTCTGTATCTGTGCAGTTCTTTGTCAATAATACAGTTTACAATAGGTAACGAGGGAGAAATCGTTTTCTCATCTACTGTAATTTTTCTCGGGAATCCGTTCACCGCTCATCACACTGCAGCTGTTTCCTCCAGCGAAAATCTAGCTCTTAACACATATTAACACATACTTTAATTATACTTATTTAATATACTTAATTTAATTATACTTGCTTTACACATACACTACTGTGCAAAAGTCTTAGGCATGTTAGTATTTTCAGCCAAAATAGTGGTGTTCGGCCATTTAATTATATCTTTTGCTGTAGAGACTTTTGCACAGAACTGTACTTTACAAACGACATTGTTGCTACTTTATAAAGAATGACAATACAGTCATTCACAGAAACTGATAAAGACAGTAACAGACAGCACTCATTTTAACTAAATATCAGAGTGATTGACAGAGATACAGTAGAAACATTATGTTGTGGTTTTTGTATTAAAAAATGACCCAGATCGTGAAATACATTTGTTACCTTAGAGTAAGGGAAGCACAACTTGGGAAATGAGAGATCATCCAAGGAGCGTGTTGAAGGCTATGGATTTATTTTTTAATATTTTTAATGTTCTTTAATGTTATCCATAGTTTTTTTTTGTAGCTCTTGTTTTTTTTTTTTTTAAGTATCGGTTCAGGCACCATTTAGGCACCAGTACTATTTTAAAAATATCGATATGGCAACCGGTATCGTAAAAAACCCAGTCAATACCCGGCTGCCATCTCAGCGTCATGCTCAGACTGACACACCACAGCACGTGGAAGTGCTGGTTTAGTCGAGTCATCTGCTTACGATCGGCGTCAGACGCACCCTCTGAATGAGAGATCGAACCCGCACCGAGGCTAGTTCTCAAACTCAACCCAGAACCCTTTCTGTAGAACACGTGTGGTTGGAGGAATGAAAGTTCCACAGGAATTCAATCTGCAGAACTGCCATCCACAACATATCCTTGCTCTCCTTCAGTGAACATCATCGAGGCCTTGTACCTGGAAGTATAAGGGCCCAGACGGGAATAAGCTGAGGTGACTCGTGGAATTTCTAAAAAAGAATGCGAGCCATGAGCACAGTGTGCCGATACGCCATGTCTTCACAAGAAGCATAAACCATCCACAAAAGCTTCTGCTTCTGCATGAGCGCGGCCCAAACACTAAGCGCAGCAATCGTGCCTGTCAGAGGGTTGAGATGTACAAATTGCAACCAGAAGGGCATGGATGGAAAGGCATGTTGTAATCACACAAAAATCCATCTGTGAAGCTCTTTTACAGAAATAGCTATTTTAAGAATGAAATTTTGTTCTCAAAAGATCGCCGTTTGAAGCACCCAGGGGTCCTCTCACTACACGTATCTGTGTATGGACAAGGAAGAAACCGCTGCTTGTGCCATAGATCCAACGACGAGGAGATTGAGAGGTGAATGCAGTGTTGCATCTCCCAAAGAGACGCTGTATCGCTCAGAACAACAGAACATGTGAAGCAAATGCCACGCTGGCCAATTTATATCTGGATTTAGATGTCCGGGGAGTGGCCAGCTATGCAAATTTTTACTCTCAAAATTTTTATATGGGCCTTTTCTCAGTATCTATCTATCTATCTATCGCTCTATCTATCTATCTATCTATCTATCTATCTATCTATCTATCTATCCAACCAACCAACCAACCAATCTATCTTAATCATTCTATCCACCCACCCTGGCCATTGTCAAGTAATAGTTTTGGTCTACTGCAAATAAGTTTTTTTTATTATTATTATATATATATTTTTTCACTGCAGTATTACTGAAGATTTTAAAACTTAAATGGCTGGGATTTAATACACAACTTTGTGCCACACTGTGACTGAAAGGTGTGATTTTTTTCTTTAAGCTTAGCTTATGTTTGCTTCACAAATGTGCGCCTTTTAGCACAGAAAGGACAGGAAAATGGGGAAGAAAAAAGTGGGAAAAAGTCAGAATGTGTCCACCACATGAAAACACATTTTCAAGTTATCATGTTATCAAAGAACATGTAACAACTAGGCCACAGCTCCAACATGCACCCAATCCCAAATGCCAATCCTCAACACTTGCAGCACTGCAATGGGTCTTGAGGACTACACACAACACAAGACTACAAGAACAGAAAGTTCACATCAAGTGTGCCATTTTCATGATTTTTATATGAAATATGAAAGAATTACATGTAAAATATACTCACTATGGAATGAAACAAATACTGGGTCATTTTGACCATGATATGTAAGACTGAGCTGCATGACCTTTAGGTCTACATGGCCTGAAGGTGTTACCCTCCAAAAAATTTTTGGCAGGTCCCTTGAGGAATGACACTTTCTGAAGGTTTCTTTCATGCATGCTACCTAAGGGGTTTTCTTTTTATTTGGTCGCTTTAAGGCCAGGCCTGTTGTGATGCACTGCTGGTAGAGTGACAAGGTGTCTCAATACTGAACCACAACATTTCCTGAGGTTTTGAAGGAATAGTTCACCTGAAAAATGACAATTCTGTTATTTTTTTTCAACCTCATGTCAGTTCATGTCTCCTTTTATTTATTTTTTTATGTTTTATTTTGGTTGAATGCAACGGGAAAAAGTTTTTATACCCTGGGAAAGTGACAATTGGGAGGAAGCTTTCAGGGCTGCCAACACTCTCACACATTCAGCATGGAGACTCACGCGATCGACACTTTTCTTAACGGTCGCATGCCACAACGTCCATTTTTCTCATGAAGTGAAAAGCACCATAAGTTTGAAAATGTAAATAGGATATTGGCAAAATAGATTTGGTTAACACTCCAGTGCTTATTTGGGATTGTGCGTCTGGAGAACATCAAAAGTTTCTATTTACAACGTGGTTTTTGTAGTGTTGAGCAATGTAGCCAATCACAGGCAGATCTGCTGATTCTCAAACACCTATGTTTGCCCATTCTTTTTCAAATAAATGCTGGATTTTTTTCCTGCACGCTCGTGAATCCTCTCACTGTAACACAATATAAATAAGAGGTTCCACTGATTGTAAAGAACTTTGTGAGGTCACAATGAACTGAAGTGACACCTTTTTAGTGATTATAAAGAAAGTGTGATTATAAAGAAAGTGCTATTTGTGCACTTTCTAGACTAAATATAATCTGTTCAGAATTAGAATAAAAATGATGTTTTTCGTGCTACAGACCATATACTGTGCAAGCAGCAAAGTTTCGGAAGTGACATATCCCTCAGTCCTCACATAAAATGCGGGATTCATTTACTAATGGGAAAAAAATATAATTTGTCAAAACAGATGTTCATTGAGCAATGTAAATGCAGACTAATACATTATTAGAAAAAAAAAATTTATTTTTCATGTAAAACTATTTATTGCGGTTGCATTCATTTACAAAAGTTATTGACTAGTAAATCTAGCAATTCTCTCACTGTAAGTTGCGATTCATGTTGTGGTAAAAATGTAATAGTTTTGTAGGCACTAATGCAACAGTTATATTTACATAATTTTATGATACCATCCATCATTATGTTAATTATATATATAAATATATATATATATATATATATAAATATATATATATATATATATATCTATATAATATATATATATATATATATATATATATATATACACACCTTCGTATAGTTGTCAGCCCTGTAAGAAAGAAACAATCCATAAAGTTGTGACTTCTCATTATATGATTTCAAAATACTTGAAATATATTGTGCACAAGTCATATGGACTCTTTTTTTTTTTTTTTTTAACAAAATGTCTTGTTTTCCCTAGGAAAAAAATACAAAACAACAGCATACAGGTTTGAAATGACATAAGGTTGGGTAGATAGTGATTTATTTATTATTATTATTATTATTTTTTTTTTTATCAAAATTTCCAAAACAAATTCAAGCAATTACAGATACCAGATGCAACAGCTAACCACTCTGTCCATTATCCCATTTACACACACACAAAAAAACACACACACACACACACCATGAACACACACACACACACACACACACACACACACACACACACACACACACACACACACACACACACAACACACACAGCAAATATTTCAAACATGCAGGCAAACCTCTCCCCTTCCTAAAGAAGAAAGAGAGAGGTACAAGCATGCAGGGCAACATATTTGCTTGTTTGAGAGGCGGCACAGGCTACAGCAGCAGAATCTATAAAAAGGTTATTCCTTTCACGCTTGATGCCTGACTGCGTTCATCAAGTCCGGCTTATTTGCCCTGGATGGTGTTCTCTGCACTCTTCTGCAAGCTCAACACAACAACACTTCCTGAACAAAATACATATTTACACTCTAAGGGCCGAAAGCAGGCTTATCCACGCAGGGACTCATTTCCACTCAGCTTCATGCCGAGTGGACTTTGATATCTTTCTCCGTCCTGTTGGATGGGCTGTGGTGTCCAAATGAAGCCAAGTCTCATTATTTCACCTTAAAGGGAGAGGTTATTAGCCAGGGGAGACAGACAGGAAACACTGGAGTGCGGCAGTTTTAATGGAGCTCAAGCAGATGGCAGAGCTGCGCTGTCGAAACCATTTCACTGCATCTTTAAGAGAGACAAATCAATGTGAGAAATCCCCCTCTCTCTAAGAGATACCAATGTTTGTCTGTCTTGATATTTTGATCAACAAACAATACATGCTAATTAGCATGACACATCGGCCCTCAATTCTCACAGCATTGCCTATTCAAATATTTGTAAATCAAGCCCGAGATTGGAGGATGATCGATGAGAGAGAGAAAAACAGAGGACAGAATTCTCCTAGCTGATAGTAATCGCATTTATCAGAGTCTCATATCCCTTTTTCCATTGATGCACTGCCAGTGCTAGTTTTTCCAACACAGAAAGGGCCCTTAAAACCTGCTGGCTTTGAACCAGCAGTGGTCATGCATGCAGTGGGACAAAAGTCCTAAACTATAGCAGACTGCATAAAACAACCAGATCACTCCAGTCATTAACACATGTTCATAAACATACAACTTTATACAAAGTTGTTTTATTTTTTTTTTAACTATTACTATTTCTAATATTATCCAGCAAGGATAAGTTCAATTTATCAAAAGTCACAGTAAAGATGTTTATGATGTCTATTAAAAAATATATATATTTCAAATAAATGCTGTTCTGTTGAACTTCAAAGAAGTCAAAGAATAAAATAATCCTGAAAAAAATGCATTGGGTGTTTTCACAAAAAAAAAAAAAAATTGAACTGTTTTCAAACACTGATAATAATAATAATAATAATAAATGTTTCTTGAGAAGAAATATTTCACAAAATTACTGTTTAAAATGGAGCCTTAGTAAGTATAAGATACATTATATTAAAACATTTAAAATCACAAAACATTTAGAATATAACTGACGCCAAACTTTTGAACAGTAGTGTTAAGTAAAAGAGCAATCATAGCAATCAGTTAAATGTATATATGACTCCAGTATTCAATATATAGCGCCAACGCATCTTAAGAGTGCACTGCATGATGAAGTCTAGTAGAATGCAGTTGGAATGACTCCAGTAAAAAAAACAAATACACATCTTGAGAGTCCAAAAACATTCACTGAGTAGAAGCCCATTAGCATGAAGTTAAATACCCCTACAACTAAAATTAAAAAAACAAAATCACATTAATATTAAAATTATTATTTACCTTTTCCGTTTCACCAATTAAAATAGTTCCAAACAAAGTCTTAGCAGAATGTTTGCGTATCAGAGCAACACTGGTATTTTGCTCCTGAATGAATCTGTTTTTGAAAGAATCATTTGAGTCAATGATCTATTCATAAAGACAGCCACTTGTTTGTTTCTGTTTTGAAAGAACAATTTGAATGAACGTTTGAATTACTCATTAAGACAGTTGCTGTGTCCGAAACTGAATACTTCCCCAATATATAGTATATGAAAAACTGGTTATGGTGTGAGGGCGAGTAGTATGATCGAAATCATAGCATTTCAAAATAACGGTAGGCAAAAAATAACCCAGGTGATCTACTTTAAGTGAAATTCTTATATGCGCATTTCGATGGACACTGTACTATCCCAAAGGGCCACAGGAGCGGATTTGTGAACGGCAGTGAAGTGACCACAGCTGACACTGGTACAGTAGGTCACATTACCATTATCAAAATGGTGTATCTGAATTTTATTCATACTACCCATATGCATATATATATAGAATATAATATATATATATATATAGAATATATATAAATAAATAAGATATATATATATATATAATATTTTTTTTTTTTTTTTTTTTGTTCGGTCATACAGTTCAAATTAAAATATAGTTCCTACTCAGACAGTACATGATTTTGGATGCACTGAGGGACTTGCCGCCACCTACTGGTGTTTTTAGTGTCATATTTATTTATCTGTGACAGGCTTAAACCAAAAAATCCAAGGTACCATCACAAAAACACAGTCACTGAATTAATTAACAGGATGGTGAAATGTTCTCACAAAACTTGCAAGAGATGTGGGCATGTTATGTAGTAACAAAGTCACCATTCAGTGGAAAAGTAAGCTAGTCCTGAAAAAGATTTGTGCAGATTCCCCAGCCAAGCACCAGCCATTTGGGTGGAAAAGAGGAAAGGTGGAAGCACACATAGACCTGGGTTTCTGACAACAGAACAGATCAGATTGAGTGAAACCACAATCTGGTCATGACCAAATAAGTGTGTGGTGAGTGGTGTTTGCAGAGGGCAGCAGCATTCTGACCATCAGCGGCCTCCTCCTGCTCCTGCGGCGTGGCTACTAAGGGTAAAATTAGATGGCAAGTGCCACCCACGAACAGAGATAGTGGGAAACAAGTCTTACCATATACAGGTCACCGGGCTGCACCCCACTCACACACAAACGCCTCCTGTGCTGTCATCCGCCTCAGTTGGTGAGTTTGTTCCTGTGTGTATGTGTGAACGCTAAAGACATCCAAAAATAAGCTGTATTGCCCTGAGACTGGATTCCATGTGGGTGCGTGGGGTTGCGACATGGAGAGTGTTTGACTGGACGGACGGACTTCTAAGTGAGAATATTGAGGAAGTGAAAGCCCCACTGGTACAGCAGGCGAAATGAAAACCCTTGAGTGCCAGCCATCACATTTTATCCATTCAGAGAGCAGCAGGGTGGAGAGAGGATGATGGCTCTAAAGTTTCTAACTCTTTTGCTGGCTAACTCCATCACGTTCGATTTAGCCTGACTGTGCTTGTGCTAAATTTTAAGAATTCAGTTGTATTTTCAGCAAGAATAAAACATTGTAGCTTTTGGTCCTCCAATATTGTGGAAATTACCAGTGGCAGAAACATTAGCACAATTTATGGTTTCCAAAAAGGCAGCTAGTGTTCATTGCTAAGGTTTGCTAACATGTCTTGTTGTTTGTAAGAGATTTGAAGTCAGTATTTCATGCTAAATAAAGTCCGAGAGATGCATATTTGTGTAGCTGTTGGTCATGGGGCCACAAAGACAGAGAATAAGAGAGAGACTCAGAGACAGAGAGAGCAAGCAAAAGAACAGAGCTGTAAGCATTGTGGGGCCTTGCTGACTCTGCAATCAATACGTTTGGATCAGGCAGCGGCCAATAAAAAATCCATGCCATTTAGCACTGTATTGTCTGGGATTCAAGTACTAGGTTTGTACTGTGATGTAATAAATTAATCTGAATGCTTTGGACCTTTAATTGGTGCACTGCCGATTACACTGCAGGCCGCGACACTGGGAGAGCTCGTTTTCAGCGCAACAGTGATTAAAAGAGCCTGGCTGTTCAGAATGACCCAGTGCAAAAGAAGGCCCAGCACCTCAATCCAACATGGAGAGATTCCAGCATGCAATAAAAACATGCAGAGAGCCAAGGAGCAAATGTGGGGGGAGCCGGAGTCAGCATAGGCCTCAGCTCATATTTAGCCTGTGCACTGACAGGGGCGGAAGCTTGACCATCAATTATTTAGCTGTGGGTTCAGACTTAGATCTAAGAGAGGGAGAAGAGGTGAATGTAAAATTATAATTTCTCTTGCCGAAATTGCTGCTCACCACATATCCCATATTAATTTGGAGTATCTTACTGATGCATCTTGAATATAAGCAATTACCACCACAGTCCAGTGGCGGTGAAGGCTTTCATTGTGTGTCAGAGCTCCAGGGTTAGCCCTTGAAGTGCAAAAACGGGATCAGTGTTGAGTCAAGGCTGCGTGTGGTTTGGGATTTGTAAAAATAACAATGAAATATGGAGTTCTGAAAGGCTAAGAACTTACTAAGAAACCAAACAGCATGTTAGACAGCCTTGCTTTCCATAAAACAAAATTACAAAACTGTTCAATAAAAACTAGATATGATGAATAAAAATAGATCAATTTAATAATAATTGGCATTGCAAACCACTGTCTATGGATGAACCAGGTTTATTGTACAAATCTTAAAGGGAATCACTAGTAGCAGACAATCAGGTCCCAGCGTAGGATTGACTTCATCCAGCTATTGCTTAAATGAAAGGCTTGCTTGAACCAAATTGGTTTCTTTGTGCAACCTGCCAGAAAAACCCAATGAAATCACATCCGTGGGTATTCACAGATACAGGCCCAATTGTATTATGAGAAACACATCTAAACAATTGTGCAATAATTCAATTTTACTTCTATTGCACTTTTGACAATACATGAACAGGGCCTAAAATCCTGAGAACCCCAGTGACCAATGGTAAAGAAAGGAGGAAGAACCCATACAAGAAATTAAGACTCAGCAGGGGGAAATATGTATTCTTTTTGAACAATTATTTTGTGCATTACACAAAATAATAGACACAAATATACCATGGCAAATTGCTATATTGATTAATAAGGAATAATAATACTGAATAATAATTTAAAATATATTAGTATGGATTGACAAAATATATATTTGTAAAAATATATTTCAGATAGAATAGATAATAGGTACAACTGACTAGTACGTTATCTCTGCATTATACTTTGATTCATTTGTCAGATACATCTTACAGTGCAAAGAATACAGCATGTGCTTTCTCTGCGGATTGAACCTTGACCTTGGTTTTGCTACCACCAAACATTTCTAGCTGTATTTATATAAAATTCTAAAATAAAACATTATCTTTTCATAATTTTACATTTGTAAAATAACCAATAGTCAATGCCCTCTCCAATGTTTTTAAATAAGCTACTTCAATACTTTCTGCAAAAAAAGTAAAAAGTTTGTTCTAATCCATACACGTTTTCATTTAAATATAAAAATGTATTTTGATGTATATATATGCATCATATATCCTATATTTGAAGAAATAAAGGACAAAGGTTACGAAAAGTGTTGTAAATTGTTTAGTTTTACTGGCACTGTATTAATCCTAATACAAAATCTTTAAATATCCTGCTAGCTAGTAGAATCTGTTTCTATGTAATGTAAAACAGTGAGCTGATCCAAATCACAATCAAATTAGATTTAATGGAGCAGTAATAAAATATGAATACAACAAATTCAGCACAACACTAGCCACAGAAACAAGTCAGCACCCCACCCTGCCACCATTAAAAAGCTTAGATAGCAAACTATAAAGAAGGGTTATGACATTCATTCCAAAACGATTACTGTATGTACAAGTTTCCTTTTTTTTTTTTTTTTTTCTCGTTCGACTGGTTGAAAAGTCAAACAGATTCTCAATGACCTCATTGCAGATTTAGACCACAAACTGTGCTGATGCCTGGCTTTGATAAGTCCCATGCTGTGAGATTTTCCTCATCCCCTCCGAGTACCCCATCCTGACAGCCGTACATAAAAAGTTGAATAAGCTCTTTGATAAAATGCAGAGATGTCACTAAATCTAAGAATCCATCCTTAAGGGGGTACAAAGGGAGTAAAACAGTGAGTTTAAATAGTCTTGTGGGAGGAGAATAGAGCATAAACAGCTCTTAAATCTACTGAATAAAGAATATATTTCCCTTTGGATTCATATCTCACAGCCCTGGTTATTATGGAGGGCCAGTCGCTGTTTTAAATGCTAAATATAGAGTGTCATTTCAGGACATTCTTCCTGTCTGTCAATACTGGTAAAAACATGTTTTTAGTGCTTCCAATTATACACAGGTGTGATTATAAAACACAGGCCTCTTCAAACCCAATCACCACGTTAAACCCCTTGAACCCTGGAGTGTTGTAGTGCTCTCTTTGTAAAGAGTCATCCTCTTCATCCAATAATCCACTAAATAACACTTTCCATAGCACTCTTTTCTAGTCAATTAACCGAGTGTTAAGCCTGCTGTATGGTAACATTCCTGCTAGAGGAGCACCAGTATTGATTCGTAATGCTTGTTAGCTGTTTCCTCCCATTGTATCCTAAATGATGGCCATATCCCGCTCTCGCCTTTCATCGACACCTATAGTAGAATGTTCCAGTTGGCCACAGTCTCTGTCACTGAACTGCAAATAATTAACCAATGGGAATCACTTTAGCCATTGATTGGTTGTAAGAGAGGTTAATGCTGGGGTGACCCTCCTAGGATATCTTTTACTGACTTATTAAACAAGCAAACAGCTGGTCATTAATGGGAAGTTGGTGGTGTTAAAAAGAGGAAAAATCAGTCCTCGGATCAGAAGGCTTTTCAGATGACCGTACCTGAGGCTAAATTTCAATCTGGCAGCAAGGTGATGCTTTGGACCTTGAAACAAAAACCGACCAAACAAAAGAAAAAGAGTAATGTAAACAAAACATTTATGAAAATACATTACAGTTGCAATGGAAACAAAGTAAAGGCAGATCTTTGCTTCCATATTTTAATGTACATCTGAAAGTAATGGATTATAAAAAAAGAAAGAATGCAGGATGGGTACTTGGTTCTGTCTGTCATTGTGATTGAATATTAAGTTTTTTTGAGGCAGGATGTAGGACCCTGAATGCTTACTTATTTTTCATAAATTTGTTCATTTAAAGACCTTTTGAATATTGTATTGTTAATGGAGTTTCTTTTTGCTAGTCGTCACACTCTATAGGTGAGAGGGGAAATGATTAAATGGAGGAGTCACAAGAAAGAAGTCTGTCGCTTTCACTGGATGATCTTAAGAAAGTTGAATTTCATCATGAAAATAAATAAGTAAACAAACAAACAAACCAACAAACAAACATAAATAAATAAATAAATAAAAAAAATGTGTGACATTTTATCACACAATTCTCCCTCTTATTTCTCACAATTTATATCAGCTTCTATCACACAATTCACTTTTTCTCACAAGAATTACAAGATATCAGAAAAAGTAAGTTAACATCTTTCAGTTCTGACTTTTTTCTCAGAATTGCGAGTTTATATCATAATTCAAACTCGGAATTCTGAGAGAAAAAAAATATCAAACTCAAAATTTTGAGAATAAATAAATTATGAGATATAAATTGCAGAAAAAAAAAATTCAGACTTGTGAGATAAAAAGTCACAATTACAATTTTTATTTCTTTATTTCGTGGCAGAAATAAGGTTCCATTAGATACAAAAAATAAGATTCTATAATATCCATTCCGATTAAAAATGAAGAGGCCTTTTTTTAATGAAACACACGTAAAGACGAATCATTCACAATAAGATACATAACTTGTATTTGGAAAATATGAATGAATTTTCATTTCATGCTGACTTTAACAATTTTAAGTTTTTTTAGAACAGGGATCAAAGATGTTGCTCCTTTTGTTATACCCAAATGTCAAACTATTGTAACTTCCGCAGAACTTTGCCTGTTCTAATGCCAAAAAAATAAAAAAAAACACAACATCATGACTTATCACAGTATCCCATAAGTCCTTGTTGCATGTTTTTTGACCCGAGACAACTGAGTCATTTCCTAACCCAGTGACTCATGCAGACTTCTTCCTTAGTCATTCTTTGAAAAGGTTTTAACCAGCCTGATGCTATTTTTTCCCCCCTCAGAATGTATGTAATTATCTCTCATCTTCCACATGAGAATATGTGATGTGAATAGATGTGGAGTGTGCCGTCTTTCTCTGTATTACAGACACAAAAAAAGAAAAGCCCTTGCTTCACAAACATCAAAGAATAAGAAAGCTTAAAGCTGCAATCAGTATTTGAGTGAAGGATATTGTACTCTGTGCTAAAGAAAATGGTCGGGGAGGAAGTCAGCGGAAAAGTCACTGTGACAGCCTGGAGATTAATGATGTGTTTACGACAGAGACACTCAGAAAATAACTTGTCTCTTAAGCTTCAATAAGAGGATCATAGTGTTTAAAAGTCATGCAGTGATTTTCATCATGCTTTGGATCATATGTTCTGTATGCAGGTATTTTCAGGCATGTGATGTGGCTACAAATGCACATCTGTACCCCTTTGAACAGTTATTTACTGTACTTCACACAGCTCTGCGATACGAACCACTAATTAAACACAACTAAATTAATGTTTCTGATTTGCAAACTCATTTTTGAAACCTACACTAGGTTTGGCCTGAAGGAGAGAAAACAAGACATGCAATGTGTAATTTTAAGCTTCATGAGAAGAACCTCACACCAATAGTCATTCACATTGGGGGTAGTATGATGGTTTGGGGATGTTTCACTGCACTCAGGGACGTGGATGCCTTGTGTTTGAAGGGACTATGGATTCTGTTCTGTATCAGACATTATCCTCAAACTGAAGCAGAGTTGGTGATGCAGTGAGACAATGACCTGAAACACACAAGCAAGTCGAATAGAAAAAAAACAAGGAAACATAAGTTTTTTGAAAAGTCCAACACATAAACCCTGTTGAAATAGTGTTACAGGACCTGAATGCATGTGTGCAAATGTATTTGCATTGTAAAAACAAAATCAATACAGGTGGCACTCATTTTGAAGAAATAGGACAAGAACACTTACATCATTAAGCATAAAATAATAAAAAAATATATAAGTTTCAAAAATTGAAAAAAGAAAAAAAAAGAAAACTAAAACTCATGGACACTTTCCGATTCTTAACCCTCTGGAGTCGATTAACGCGTATACGCGTTTTGGGGTATTTTCTCCTGATAACCCCGAAAAGAACTTAAATTACACTTTCAGTTTTGATCGTACAGATAAGTGCAATACATCAATCGAATCTGTAAAGGGTCTACTTTTTTTTTGTATACAGACATAATAACAACAAAACTTTGTGCACTTATAAAATAAAGATAACAAACAAGGAGTGCTGTCTGCAGCCTTTGTCTGCGCTGATCTTCAGATACAAATGCGTCATTAAAATGAACTGTAACTCAGTGAATACTCAACACAGAGACATGATAGAGATATCTATAGAAAGCCTGACATGTCTACTTTTAAACTAAACAAGTGCTGCTGAAAACAAATATTCTGTGATAAAGTAATCCATATGAAAACAACGCGATGTCCGTTTTTCACATCTCCCTTCATTATCTTCTAATGCGACCACGCCCCCGCGCCCGAGCGCGCTTTTGAGATTCAAATGTTTCACTGAAGCGCGCGGCTTTTGAATACGCCCACACAACAGAAGACAACGCAGCGAGACTGTTCTTCGAGTTTTTATTATTTTACTGTTTGCTTCGCGATGAGAGGAATAAGACATAATTCACCCCCCCAAAAAGATGTGATGTGGTTGAGGATTTGAGATTTGGATTTCCTCAGAAAAAAGAATGAAGCACTTTATTCAGCAGAGATCATAAACATGAGTAAGTCTCTTTTTATTGATTTATATACTTGTACTAGTTTTCACATAACGTGTAAACATTTTACTAGGTAGACTTTTTCCAAAGACTTTTTCGCAAACTATAATTCCTGACTAAATGTATAATCAAGTGAAATATTATGAAGTTTCAATAACAATATACACTACTATACCATTCAAAAGCTGGATGTAAATAATATAAATGTACCAATAAAGGAACTGTAACAAATGTAACAATCATTGCTGTTCTTTCAATTGATCCCCCCTAAAAACCTAAAAAAAAACTATTCTCAGCTCTTTTCAACATTAATAATAATAATAATAATAATAATAATAATAATAATAATAATGATAATAATAACAATAAATGTTTTTTTTGTAGAAAATAAGATTGTTAAAGGATTTCTGAAGGATTGTGTGACTGGAGTAATGATGCAAAAAATTCAGTTTGAAAGTCAGCTTTGATTTTTCCTAATAAAACTGTTTAACTGCACTCACAAGTGAATATTAAATTATGTTGTGGATAATTAAATATATTCTAAATAAACTACAAACATAAAATTAAATAGATTTATTTTGTCCTCACATTCTTTCTTGTAAACTCATCCCTCTCAGTGACACAGCTGACTGAAAGGCTCATTATGCAGCTCATTATGCGGGGCCTTTGTCTTCTCAGGTGTGAATTCATGATAGTTGACGCCTACTCGCATATGACTTTTACCAACAAAAAAGTGTCTTAGAAAATTTAAATCAATATATTGTTTTCTGTAAGTGAGTGTAAACAAGATGATTTTCACATCATTTAGAAAAAAAAAATTCTAGGCTACAAGCTCCAGTTCTCAAAATATCTGGGAACCAATTTTCTGTATGTGTTTTTATTGCCTTTTTCAAGTGATTTAACATTTTTAGTTTTTCACTAACCACGCATAACATTTTTTTTCTCAAAAACACAATCATGTACATACATGCTGCTCACATATTATTATAGCCTAGTTTGTGCTGATTACAGTGAGATTAGACTTTAGCCATTTAGATATTTATAAGAAACTGAAAAAAACAAATGTCAGGGCATGACAAAACTTCTCCAGGCCCCAAAAATAACACTATTCATTTTTTTTTTTTACAAGTTGAACATATTTATTTTTAATATAATGAACCACACAAGTGCTTATCCTGCTTGAAGAACTGACTTCATAAATCTACAAAAAAAAATCACCTTTAGCACTGTAAAAACAATTTAAAAAAAGACTATAGCCATTGCAGATTTGTTTGCAGATTTCCCTTGGTTTGATATTTTGTATCCACTGCACTTAAATTGTTGTAAGAATTGCTAGTAAATTTCACAAAACAGTTACAAAGAAAAAGGCAAGTAACACACTGGATTAAACATGACATTTTGAAGAAGAAAAAAAACAAAAATGAAAATATTTTACTGTTCTGTATGCCAATAATATTGTCACAAGTCGGTCAGGCTCATCACAACGCACTCCCTCACCTGAATATTAATCACTAGCACCTGTTTCACCATTAAATCACCAATCTTCCCCAGCACTAAGCACACACACCTCGGATCATCAGTTGTCCGATCTTGTGACTGATCAGCAGAACATTTCCCTGGTATGTTACTTGAATTGGCTCATACTAAAACTTACCTCTTGTGTTTACCTTCTCTCCAAGTGATCTGCCTTCTGCTCCCTGTGGCTCCAGTTACTCTCCTGTGTTGCTTCGATCAACTACCTCTACCACTCACCATCGCCGAGGTGTGTGCTCAACATCTTCCACTCTGGTCATCACATCCGGCAAGTGCATT
The DNA here is from genome assembly GCF_018340385.1 of Cyprinus carpio. Taxonomy (NCBI): domain Eukaryota; kingdom Metazoa; phylum Chordata; class Actinopteri; order Cypriniformes; family Cyprinidae; genus Cyprinus; species Cyprinus carpio. Next base: position 638,668 of record NC_056577.1, read on the forward strand.
ACTGATTGCAAGGATTCTCATTCCCATTCTGTTTACTACTCATACTCTGTCATATTCTGCCGGTCTCAAAATACCAGTTTCCACTAATCCTCTGTGGCCAGTCCGTTTTATTTATTTATTTATTTATTTATTTTTATACAGTGTGCAATGAAATTCAACAGGTAGGTGATTAGATGTGAAGTACAGGAGATAGATGAACTGCATCCTCTCATTCCACCCCCCCCCCCACACCTTCTCCATCACTCTGGGTTGATGATGAATTTTGGCTATTATATTCCAAATCATTATTAAGTTTACTTGTACGCAGCAAACATAAAGCACTAAGAGGAGAAGTGAAATAAGTCTACTAAAATAAATATCACCTTCTTTCCTAAGGACAGAGAAGTATTGTAAGAGGGATACAAAAGCTAGTGAGTATAGAGCAAGTTAATTTATACCACCATAAAGCTCCTCTCCACTGCTATTACAATAAACACAAAGGCAGCCTGGTGTAATGGATGTAACATTTTTTCATGTTGCATCAGGGAGAAGAGTAATGAAGAGATGTCTGAGCACCACCTTTATTTCTCTATGAGAGAGCAGTCAGAGCGGCTTCTAACTAACAAATCCCCTTTGTACTTTGAAGAACCTTTTACTATGCAAAACACACTGTCAGTTCCCTTAGGAAAAAAGAAAATCACAAACAAGATCTATGGAATATCTCAATTGTTTCTCCTGAATTGGGTTTGTCTCCTGATTCTATGAGTTTGTCTCCTGAGTTAAAGACCCCAATAAACTCATGTTTCTCTGTGCTATACATGTTACATTTATAACTCTCTATTCTTGTCAACAACTGTTTTTCTCAAAAGACCTATAAGAGAAACAATGGAAACAGAGTTTACACTGAAATCAAACAGAACCGGAGGCATAGTAATAATTTGAAAAGTGGAGGCACACTGTAAAACGCATCAGCTTTTCTCATGAAGTTCATACTGCAGAACAAAATCATTTTGCTCTAGTGTTAGCCTGGCTAAGCTGGTGTCAAGCTGGTTTAGTTGCTGCTTCCCAGCAAAAACAGTTGACATTTATTTAAAATAATGCTCATTATAAGCATTCATTTACAAGCAGCCACACAACCTCCATCTTTGCAAGTGGAACAATCAACAAACATTTCACCAGATTTTTAATGAGAAGCATTTATAAACCTGTTGCCATAAGCTTTAACTCTGTGGTTTTCCACCAAAATGCAAGCTCAGTGACTTAACATTTGAAAATGAAGCAGGCACAAATACTGTAATTTTTAAGTTATGCTTTTAAAAGGATTATTTAATATGTGTTATTTCTGTTTATAATCTAATAAGGCTACTTTGTCTGGTCTGGCTGGTCTTCCAACCTGGCCAGGCGTATTTTATTTTTATTATTATTATTTATTTATTTATTTATTTTTTATGTAAGTACATAGTAGTTAAGCCACATAATATAAAGTAGGACCTATGTTTTACATATATTTTGCAGCAGGGTATCACTTGTGGATAAATACCGTTGGCTCTGTGACAAAATGCTCATGTTGCTCTATTGTAGGTTGCTTTGGATAAAAGCATTGGCTAAATGCATATATGCAAATTCAGTCCATTCTCAACTGCTGGCAGGCAGAAGTTTCTGCTTGGTCTTAATTTTTATTATTATTATTATTATTATTATTTTTTTTTTTTATAGAGCCATCAGTAATTTTCCACTTTGAACTGCAGCCAAGCAAAATGAAACTCTTAAAATACCTTGATAATCCCACAGTTATAATGGCTGCTATGCCCCTGAACATAGCTGAGAATTGCATTAATTCCCCTGAGCTATGAAAGAGCAACAGCTGAGCAATAAAATTCAGCGAAAATCCCTGGGTTGTGAATTTATAGATATAGAGAAAGAGTTCAAAAGATGTACATTTAAAGACTGTTTTATAATATCAAGCTTTGAGTCGATGTCACATGGTAAAGTAGTTTGGCAGTGTTCTTGGAAAGATGCACCAAGGTGAGACGAAGGGACAGTAATGCAGTCAGGCCTTTGTATCTGTCTCCGCTGATGTTGCTTGGCAACACTGGCCAAAAAGTTAGCTTGTGTTTCAATAACTTTAGGCTTTGGTCATCACATCATAGTGTAACAGATGCCACAGAAGCGGCTGTAACGAACAGGGAGTTGAGGTGCATGGCAAACTTTTCCATGCCAATCAAAAGACAAGATCTGTATGCAACCAGAACAGCGGAGTCGTTTGTTTCAGTTGTTCTTCTTCACTAACAAGCAGGTGCATGCATCCCATTGGAGGTATAGCAATTTACTTATGGAAGTCTGGCAGACAACTGTCAGCAAAACAGTTTCCAAAATACACTTTTCATCTGTCTGTGGAAGAGACACCACACTGCGTGCAGAGGAACAGGTGAAAGCAATGCCTCAGGCTGTGCTATGTTCATGTCCATTTAGATCCAATCTGCTCATCCTTCGTTCCAAAAAAAAAAAGAGAGAGAGAGAGACAAAAATGAGAAGTAAAGGCACATGAGTGATTTGTCCATAATTGCCTCTGGTAAACCGTTAATCTTCACCTTACACATAAAGGCCAGTACATACTAGCTTTCTGATTATAGTGACTAAATTCCCAGGTTACCTGCAAAGTAATAAATCATTCTGAGCCAAACTTTTAGTTATCGGCATTGAGTTTGGTCCACTCTGGAGCTTATTCAGCATGTCATTCGGCTAACTGACTAAATCATTTGCTTTGTTTTTACATGTTTAGGGGTGGCAGATCCGATAATAGACTGGTGAGCAACAGCCGCAGCATTCTCACTGAAGGTTTCTTACAAAAAATAAAAAATAAAAGGTAATGTGAATTCATCAAAAGTGTGTCTAATGTTAATAAGTACTGATTATTTCACTGGCATCACTTATAAAACAAAGATTAATATACAGTGCCCTCCATAAGTACTGGAACAGTAAAGACAAAATTGCTTTCTCTGCTGTGGAGTCAATACATTTGCAAATATGATTAAAAGATGAATATGCGACAAAACTACAGAATGTCACATTTTATTATTATTATTTATTATTATTATTTACCAAATAAAAAGGACAGCACTTTTACAGTTCATCCCACTATTTGATGTGAGCATAAGTATTGGAACAGTTGAATTTTTGGCAGATGTAAAAGATTAAAAGCTAATATTTAGTTGCAGATCCCTTGCATGCAATCAGAGCAGTGAGTCTGCAACCCATAGGCATTTACATTACATTTACATTTAGTCATTTAGCAGACGCTTTTATCCAAAGCGACTTACAAATGAGGACAATGGAAGCAATCAAAAACAACAAAAAGACATCACCAGACTCTTGGTCTTATGCTTTGAAATGCTTTTCCCGAGCCTTTAATGCAGCCAATTCCAACTGTTGCTTGTTTTGGGGAGTTTCTGTCTTTAGTCTCCTCTTCAGCTGGTGAAATTAATGTTCAATCAGATTTAAATCTGGAGATTGATTTGGGCAATCTAAGACTTTACATTTCTTTGCCCTGATAAAGTCCTTGACTGAACTGGCAGGGGTCATTGTCCTGATCCAATATGATCATGCTTTCTAATGAGTTTGGTGGCATTTTCTTGAATATTGGTAGCCAAGATGATTTTGTAACCTTCCATATTCATTCTGCTACTGCCATCATACATTAAGTCATCATTAAAATTAAGAGGTCCTGTTCTAGAGACAGCCATGCATGCCCGTTCCATGACACCACCTCCACCAAGCTTCACAGATGAGGTTGTATGCTTAGGATCATTTGCAGTTCCCTTTTTTCTCCACACTTTTGCTTTCCAATCACTTAGATAAAGGTTAATCTTTATCTCATCGGTCCATCAACTCAGTTCCAAAACTTTACTGGCTCACATTTGTGAAGAATCTTGCCTTTCAATTTTTGGTGCTGATCAGAGGTTTGCATCTTGCTGTGTAGCTTCTGTAATTCTGTGTCAAATTCTCCTGCGGACTGTAGCTTGACAGAGCATCACCCCAGCTTTCTGGAGGTGGTTGGTTATTTTACAGACATGTATTTTAGGGTTCATTTTCACATCTTTTATGATTTGTTTGTCATCAACTACTGTTGTTTTTCTCAGCCAATCAGGTCGTCGTTGGTTGCTGATGTCGCCGGTAGTTTCCAACTCTTGATTTCTCCATGCCCTTTGTTTTTCCTATATTTCTAATTGACTTCCTCTTTTCTTTTAGCATTCAAATTGCTTGCTTTTCTTTCATAGTTGGCTTCCTCGTCTTCATCCTGGTTTATGTGCGTCATCATCAAATGCAAGACTTAGAATGCAGAAGCAATGGATACAACTGATAAGAAACATTCCCTGCTTTTAATATCTGAAGAATTAATGCATCAGGACACAGCTGAACACTTAGAAAGACCTGAGAGACAACTGTTCCAATACTTATGGCTCACAACAGATAGGGAGATGAAAATCTTAAAGTGCTGATCTTCTTAGCTGGTAAAACATCGTTGTGTTGAATCACCCAATAATAAAATGTGACATTCTGTAGTTTTGTTTCATATTCATCCTTTAATTATATTTACAAATTTCTTGACTCCACAGCAAACAGAACAATTTTGTCTTTACTGTTCCAATACTTATGGAGGGCACTGTATAATGCTCATGCATTTCTAGTTTATTTGCTACCAAGTGCCTCAAGCAAAACTATATTTTATTCAGTATTGCACAACCCTTGCAACTCTGGAAAGCAGTGCATTATAATTATTTGTACAAAGAACAGATAAACAAATAAAAGTGACACCACATGGTTTTCCATAATCATAAGTGTCACAAAGAATCTGTTGAATATTATTTATATATCTGACTGGAAACATTCAAGATTTTTTTTTATTCGTCACATACACAATTATATAGAGCATATATAACCAGCAGTGAAATGTGAGTAGAAATGTAATGTAAATTAACATAATTTCAACAAGAAAACACTCACATTGAATATTAACTGGGCATTGTAATATTAAATCCTTAAATTGACATAATTGTTACATTTTACAAACCAGGCTCATTAGAAAAATGGCTTTAAGTTTTGCTGCTAATACTGTCCGTTTCAACTGGAAAATGCAGTAAATTAAATGCACAGGTATGCTTTTTTGGAATTTTGCATAAAAAATGTAAATAGATCCAGGTTTTTCCAATGTGAATATGTTGAAATTTTGTCTAATTTAATGTTTAATTTTCCTCAGATGTATTCATTTCTGACACCCCTTGCCTTTTTGGCACTTTCTGTCTATAATCAAACTATCTGTGGCTGAGACTAGTATGTAATCACAATTCTGTTTCAACAAGTGATCATCCATCATGACAGCCAGGAGCACCAAGCACTGAAAGACACTTTCATAATCCATTTTGAGGATATATGATTATGTTGAAGGAAATTGCCATTAAATTTTCAGACAGTGATGAACTGGGCCGCCACTCTGTGTACTATTCAAAAACAGACTCTTTCAAAGCCACAAACATAAGCTGGACAGGAGAAAAAGAGGTCATTTAGGCCCAATCAAAAGTGAAATCACTTTAACAGCATCATATATTTATAAAGCCTGGACAGCCAAATCGTTAACTCTAATTTCCAAAATGTTCAATAAAAACCATAAGCAGGCCATTTGTTATGAAGCCACCTGTCATAAGAGGAGCCCACGAGAGCTGTACGTGGAGAGCCAGGCCATCTTGTAGGACGAAAAGAGAGCGGTGATGAATGAAGTGATTTCTCTCGACATCACATCAAGATCAAGGACTGGGAGGGAGAAGAAGTAATCAGCCCTGCCTTTCACCACCACCAGCAGAGCTGAGCCCAGACAGCCCCGTGATCAAAGCTGTCTAACTTTCCTCCGTGCATGGAGGCCAAACTCACAAGCAGATCTTTTACTTGACAAGCGTTTTGATAAATATCTCGAATGCCAGTTTGCCATGTAAGAGATTGAGCTATTGGGTGGACCAATAGGTCAAACCCGATTATGAGCAGAACCATGTTGCTCCATTTGTCTTGTTAACTAGAGCCTGACCCGGGGGCTTTTTTTTGTTTTGTTTTTTTCACCGTCTCCTACGCTCTTGGCCTCTGCTTCATACACACACATCAAAGGAGACCATCAGACGTAAGCTACATCAGACGGAGGGAACATCACAGCTCTTAAAAGGGTCCATAATGACTTTTTAATGATTGGATTTGAAAGAGAATGCCATGTGTTTGTGTTATAAAGCCATTTTAACAGTTGCAGAAAAAACAAACAAACAAGGAAAACTATTATTTATGCTCGTAAGAATATAAACTTGATATTTACGCTTATTTAGAAATTATCTTTTTAATAAACTCTTTCTCAGTCACTTTGAACAAAATATTGACTGGTTTATTTTGTGACAATGGCTCAGCGAAACAGCTCTTTCTGTTGACTTGTGGGTCATTCCACAAAATGGATCCCTTTACTTTTTTTGTTAAAAGTGTACATTTGTGTAGGCAATCTGTATTTTCAAAGGTAACTGGGTTTATACCTTCACAGTTCAACTGTCAGTTCAATCCCATTACTTGGGAATTGAACTCATGACCTTAAAAACCATGCTCTACTGGCTAAATACAGTTCCCTTTCAGTCGGTCACTCTAGATGTTACGCCGGATGACTGACGAATGGGAATATCGCTTCGATAGACCAGTCTACTTTGAGTGTAAACTAAATGAGCCCAATGCAAATCTGCACACAATTATTGCATCCAGCTGCAGCTGATCACAGCGTCAGCATAAAAAGGCAGCAGGTGCAACGCATACCAGCTTTTGACTTCAGAGCTGAGTGACAACATCGTTCTGCTCCATCCAAGTGTCTTCAGTGAGCTACGAGTTCAACACACTCTTGGAAGCTTTTGGTGTTGGCGGTACGGCGCTTCAGCGGTGGTTGTTCCTGTCGCGAGTGGGTTGTGCACTTCAGGTTGCACTAGCCCCTGTTGTGCTGCAAGCGGCCATTCCCCTGTGCGCCTCAGCACATAAGAGCAATTTCTCTAAAAGAGCAATAAACGGATGCGTCTTTGTAAAGATGACAGATTGTCTTTTTAAAGATGCCATTTCACCCATGCGTTTCTGGATGTGGTCGTTACCTGGCACTGGGTGATGGTCACGATTGCTGCCTTACGTGTCTGGGCAAACACGCTGAGGTGGCGTTCGTGGATGAGTCATGTTCCCATCATGGGAAGATGACCATCTTGGAGCTTTGGGCCAGGCTCCATCTCCTCAAGGGGGGCGGAGCTCCGTTGCAGCAATTTAAGGCTCATTCTGGCAGCCGACAGGCGAGTACTATTTCCGGCAGTGGCATGGGTGGTTTTGAGGATCACTGCTGTGGCAAACCCCTCAGGGAACGAACCCTCGGAGGTCCACTGCTCCTCTAGCACTCCGATCCTGTTGAGCGACCAAAGGGAATGCGCTGGGCCCTCTTCAAAGAGCGTACCAGCGGTATCCTTCAGTGCTCCTCCGCGACAACCAGATGATGATCGCTGCATTGGAGGGAGAGCTCTCTGAGGAAGATTCGCCTGCGCGCTGCCGCCTCTGGGATGGTGGCAATGCCTGAATAGGATCCAGAGATGACAACTATGCTTTCCCGGGCCGCCAAGAAGGTATGGCTCAAATGGAAAAATCCACCACGGCCCAAGCCTTCAAGGTTGGATGAATAGTTTCTCGGTGTGGCTTGCGCTGGTTCTCAGTGCTGCGCCTCTGTGTCTTTCTTCCCAGAAGTGCATTAGGATCTCACCAGATTGTGGATGGAACCTTTTACTGCCAGAAACCAGCCTGATTGTTCCTCCTGCCTCACCACCCTCGATGGTGGTGCAGCGAGGGGGTATACAGGGGTCCCCTCGGTGGAGCGGTTGATTGCGATCCATTTGTGTCCTAATACTGTCCTAATACCGGGCGATCTGTGCCTCCCCTACCAGGTCTGTAGATACTCTTCTGGCCTGTCTGGCAATGCTTATACAGCCTGTGGAGAAGCTGCCTCTGCCTTACACACTACGCCATTACTGCAGGTGCACTAGGCCAAAGCACTAAAGGACCTGCACAAGGGTGGTCATGATCCGGATGTTCTGAAAGAGCTCTAAACTACCGCTGACCTCGCGCTCCGAGCAACGAAGGTCACCGAGTTCTCTGGGTCATGCGATGTCCACACTTGTGGTCCAAGAGCGCCATCTCTCCTTAATGCCCCTGTGTCCCCAGACCGGCCTCTTTGGCGACACAGTCGAGAACTCTGCTGCACGGGAGCAGACTGAAGCGGTCCGACCTTCTGCCCGGTGGGCAGCTGCTGCCTCCACCCATCCGCCGGCCGCAGTGCCCCAGACTGCTCATCACCGAGGGCGGCCCCCTGCATCCACCCCCGCTGCCGCGTTGCATCCACAGCAGCCTCTGGCAAGTGGTGCTGTGGAGCTGGGCATTGGCAGCCCCCCCCCCCCCCCCGTCCTGGTCCCCATCAAACCTGGTGGTGAGCGGAAGAGCAAGAGGCCCCGGGACGGGTGACCTAGCGAAAGAGGAAACTGCTTTCTGGGGGATGGTGAAGGCACCTCTCCCTCCCCCAGAAATCTTGATGAGAGAGCGGTTTTCTCTATATCTAGGTCCCAGGAGGGCACGGAGAGTTGTGGACGGCAGAACACCGGACCTCACTCATCCTCCTCTTTCGCCAGCCAGCAGCAGTTCAGCGGCATCCGCTTTACAACAGTGAAGGAGGCCGATGCTCCTGTCTTGCATGCGGAGATTCCAGTCCTACTTGCAAAGGACGCAATAGAGCCAATCCCTCCAGCCGATATGAGGACGGTATTTTACAGCCCTTACTTCATTGTACCCAAGAAAAGCGGTGGGTTATGGGCAATCTTGGACCTGTGAGTCTTGAACAGGGCCCTTCATGGATTACCATTCAAGATGTTGACGCAGAAACGCATCTTTTGGTGCATCCGTCCCCGAGATTGGTTTACAGCGATTGACCTGAAGGACGTGTACTTTCATGTGTCGATCCTTCAGCGCCACAGACCTTTTCTGTGGTTTGCGTTCGAAGGACGGGCATATCAGTACAAGGTCCTTCCCTTTGGGCTGTCCGTGTCCCCCCATGTCTTCACGAAAGTCACGGAGGTGGCTCTTGTTCCCCTCAGAGAACAGGGTGTTCAAATCTTCATCTCGAAGATTGGCTTATACTAGCACAGTCTCAGGATCAGTTGTGTGAGCACAGGGACCTGGTGCTCCGGCACCTCAGCCTGTTGGGTCTTTGGGTCAACTGGGAAAAGAACAAACTCTCCCCGATGCAGAAGATCTCTTTTCTTCGGTATGGAGTTGGATTCGGTCGAACAGACAGCATGCATCACAGAGGACTGAGAGGCCGCAGTTAGTGTTGGCTTGCTAAAACCTCTACAGAGAGTCCATATTGTAGACCCTGTTGAGCTCCTCTGTCCCCTCGACAGCCAGACGTGGTGGAGCATCCAGCGCCAGGCCTTCACTCGCTGAATCCTTGAGAACCGGTAAAAGGCTGGGTTCCATATGTGAGACCTAAGTAGATCCCATATGTGTAAAGTCCACGGATAGCCTCATAGCCCGTGTTTCCCGGCAGACTTCTACCATTTCCAAGAGGTCATTCGTTGGTCATCCAATGTGACGTCGAGAGTGACCGTCTGAAAGGGAACACTTCGGTTACGTATGGTAACCCTCATTCCCTGAAGGAGGGAATGGAGACGTCACATCCCTTCGCATCGGCAGCTGTACCACCGCTGAGCAGCCGGGTCACCAGCTCAGCTCCTCAGCGAAACCCTGGTATGCATTGCACCTGCTGCCTTTTTATGTTCACGCTGTGATCAGCTGCAGCTGGATACAATAATTGCATGCCAATGTGCATTGGCTCATTTAGTTTACACTCGTCAAATTAGATTGGTCTACCGAAGCGATATCCCCCAATACGTCAGTCCAGGGTCATCGCAAGGGGGGTGCGAGGCCTTGTGCGAAGTTGACGTGGGAGGCCCTCTACAGTTTTGTGTGTGTGTGTGTGGTGGTGGGGGTTCGGTATAGAAAACATGGATCTGAACGATTGTGATGCCATGCTCACTAACATGCTTGCGCACAAATCATGGTCATGCACATGCTCATAAGGATCTACCGCATAATAATAATAATAATAAATAATAATAATAAAAAAAGCTATTAAATAAGCTAATATAAAAAATACTACAATAAGTTCTAGGGTTGTAATTATGAAGTAGTAATCAATTTACACTATTTGAAAATAATATTTTATTTTAAAATGTGCACATTCACTCTTATTTGTAATAGTTCAAAATGCAAACATTTCTTGTCACGTTAATTTATGATTTACATGAACATGATCGCATATTTTCAATTCAAAACGGCGAAATTTCATAAAAGGTTGAGTAGTTTGCATAACTAGATAGTCTAATACTGATAGTAGCTGAACATCTCTTATCGTAAAACAGTTTTCTAATACAGTAGCCTACTACTTACATCTTTCCACGAATTTTCGTTGTGTTGTGACAGTGACAGTAAGACCAGTCTTCTTTGATTTGATTGGCCATCTCGATAATTTTGACATTGACGAGTGCTGTTGGACCTCTGAGGCAGACCAGACTAGAGCCCTGCATGGGCCTCATGCCCTAGCCCGAGACACTCAGGCCCTAGACCCTGTCCGACAGCTTATCAGAATTAATGGCCAAATTTTCGCCCTTCTCTCAAAACAGCTTATACTACTTTTTCATCTATGGCGTGATAATTGGCCCGAAGCCCGGCCCGAGGGGCGTAAAAAAGTCGGGGTGGAAAGTTTTAAAAACTTTTTGTCAATCTAACAACAAACAACTTTAATCATTCTTATACACAAAGTCTTATACTGTCTATCAGCTATGACTATTTTAATCTTTCAAAGGACATAATGGGTGGAAAAACAGTAATAAAATTAGATATAAATGACATAAAATGCAGTCCAGGAGCGAGGCCCCTCTAGAGTAGGGGGTGTGCTCAAAATATTGATTCTAAGATACATACCGATATAATAAAAAAAGATACAGTATCGACATTCTAGCCCTTAGTATCGATACTCCGCCCAGCCATTAGGGGGCGCAGCGGCGCCCGCGAGTTTAAAAAAACTCATGGAAAATGTCGAAGATTTTAGAAGCGACGTTGTTCCTAAAGGCAGATGTTTGGACACATTTTGGTTTTAAAGCAAAGGAAGGAAACCAAGGGATCGATAAAACAAATGCAATCTGCAAGCATTGCCAGGCTTCTATACGCTACACCGGTAATACAACTAACCTGCGCGCCCACCTGCAAAGACACCATGCAGAAAAGCTAGCTTCGCCACAGCCCAAAAAAACACGGGACCCCACGCAAACTACTTTGGACAACACAACATCCAAGCTTCCATCTAACTCAGTCCGTGCACAGAAGATTACGGAGTCTGTGGTGCATTATATTTGCAAAGGTTTATGTCCCTACAGTGTTGTCGAGAACACAGGCTTTCGCTTTATGATCAACACGTTAGAGATCCCCGTTATGTGATCCCTACCCGCAGCTACATGACCGACAAAGCAGTACCGAGGATGTATGACAAAGTCAAAGTGTCTTCTCGGAGCGCGTTTTCTCTACGGCAGGCAATATTGTAACCGCACAGAGAAGTGTACTAAGCTCAAAGCATGTTGACCAACTTCTGTTTTTGAACAAAAATCTTAAGTCATAGGATAAAGCTAGCATTACCAAGAGTATCCTCAGGTTATTGTTTTGTTGCTGCAGTGATTTTTGTTCAACCTGCCTTTTTGAGGACAAACCTGGTTTAGCCTTAAGATTTTAAAAGTCCATCCTGTTATGAGGGTAGATTAGATTTGTTGTTGTGCCAAATGTTTAAAGCAAGATGTAGCATTTAAGTGATTTCATAGTGAAATATGTTATGGCAGTACATGGTGTCACAAAAAAGAATTATAAGAAGATTTAATAAGAAGAATAATAATAAGAAGATTTTGTGCTTGTGTGAGCTCAGACTGTCCCCTTGGAAAGTTAAATGTTGACTTGTGGTAATTTCCAGATTAATACAATTTGTGTACAATTAATCAGAGCACTTAAAGTTGCAAATATTTAAGCATGTGCACTTTGTTATAATGCACTTTTGTCTTCAATAAATTGAAGAAAAATGCAGAGTTCTGTTTGTTGGAGTAAATGTGTTCAGCATTAACTAATTGGCTCTGGCCCATGTATTTTTTTGATTGAATCGTATCGAATCGTGTCACATTGTATCAAATCGTATCGAGACAGCTCTGTATCGAGGTACGTATCGAATCGTGACCTGTGTATCGAGGTATGTATCGTATCGCCAGGTTCTCCAAGGTATACAGCCCTACTCTAGAGGCGCCAGGCCATGTGCGGTTGCACACTTGGCACAGCCCTTGCGATGGTATTGGTCAGTCATCCGACGTGATGTCTCCATTCCCTCCTTCAGGGAACGAGGGTTACCATACGTAACCGAAACATTCTAGTTAAAAAGGAGTTACAAAATTGTACATTTGGCCCTGACCAAATTTCTGGTGAAAAGACAAATGTAGACAGGTTTGTGATCTGAATCATGATTGGATCATCATATCCACATTGACAGGTCAACGTCATAGAAACCTCACCCATTATCATTATGTCCCCTATCATTTCCAAGGGCTTTAGCAGAAACTAGACCTGAAGGCTCTTTTGTGAATAGACTAACTTGCAGCTGATTGGTCGTTGCATTCATGTGCCCAATTCTGATTGGCTAAAATGTTCAATGCTGCAAAAGTTCATGCTGAGGATCACCATGGAGTAAGAGCTGCATGGATCGTCAGACCAGGTGCCAGAGCTACAATGACAGCGAAGGGGGCTACAACCGGCTACAGCGACCTGGTGCGAGGGAGAAAGCTGTGGACAGTGAGAATGGGGAGAGGAGCTCTGCCCCCTGCGCCATGGCTGAGGGTGAGCTTTTTTTGGATCATGGGCTGTGTGGCTGTGTGAAAGTTCCTGTTCCCACGTCCAGCTCTGTGAGTGCTCCTGGTCCCAAGTTATGCCCAGAGTCTCACAAATGCAACCCCTCACCCACCCATCCTCTCCTGCCTCCTCCACCTGTGTTGTCTGGCAGCCCCTCTGCTCGCCCTCAGCCCACCATCAATACGATGCAAGCTCCGCGGGTCTGCCATCGTCACAGTTGCTGCAGAATCCCTGGTCTTCTCCTCCAGCCTCTGAGACCCAGACTCTGCCTCGGCTTGTTGACCCAGCAGCTCCACCATGGTTCACTTGTCCCTCTGGCTGCGCCTTGGTCTGTTGTTGACCATCCATCACCTCGGAACTCCCACTCCTCTGGCTGCACCTCGTCGGACATGTCACAACCCATGGACAGTTTGTGTGTGTTTTGCTCCCCGTGACCCAGTTTCTACCTCTTGTTGATTGTGTTAATTTGATTCCAGGTGTGTCTTCTTAGTCCCCTCGATTAGTCCCTCATTATCCTGTGTTGATAAGCCCCAGTCCGTTCAGTTAGTGTTTGTCGGGTCTACAGGTTATGTTTGTGTGTCATTCCTCGTTCCTGTTGTGGATTTTCCCCTGTGTTTGTTCATTAAAGGACTGTTTAATGCTTCTCTGCATCTCCTTCATTCCTTCCGGCAGCGAATCGTGACTACCTTCCATTCCATTTTTACTGTGCATTTGAGTGTGAATACTGTTGGTTTCTATTGCATTATTGTATTGTATTTTTATTTAACTGTTTTTTACAGTGTACTTACTGAAAACACGGGCCTCTGCTCCAACACATGCTCAAGATTTGAGGCTATTTTTTTTTCACTCTTGCTTGAGTAAATGTTTTATTTCAAGGTTTTTTTTTTTTTTTTTTTTTTTTTTTTTTTGAAAGCTAAAAGAGGAGGAGGATAAGCCATCCATGAAAGAGTAACAAAATAACCACACAATAATGAAAGGCCACTTTCACGTGGCTGTGGCCCAGCTACACTTCTGTGCATAAATCATTTTAAACTACATACCTTATTTTGAGCTTGTGTCTGAATGACAGTGAGGATGAGAGAGAAAGCAACAAAAAGAAATGCACGTGGGCTCTCTCTCTTGAACAAAAGGTAGAAAAAAAGCCTTTGATTCAGAACAAACCTGTCTAATGAAATGATATGCAACTCATTTGACAGTGCACATTCACAGCCTCATCGGTTTTTTATATAAAATTGTGTTTTGAACCATGTGCAAGTGCTTCCATCCACTAAATAATACTATGTATTAGAAGGATGTGAAATGTAATACTTCAGCCACTTCTGAAATACAAAAGATATGACATTATGTTTCAATCTCAACATTTTCACAGGGAAACTAATTAGCAGGACTCAGCGAAATGAAAGTTATATAAAATAGCTGTCTATTCATACACATAGTGTTTTAAGGCAGAATTATAACTGAAATAGAGCCACATTAGCAATGATTAGAGTGCACATATAGGCAGCAACTCTCACTCACATTTGAAAACAAAAGAGTTTATCATTAGCATGATGCTAACCCTTTAAAAAAGTTTAAAGTTAAAAGTGGTTAACTAGTATTCAAGCCTGGTAAAACTGGTTAATCTAGATAGTTTTTTTTTTTTTTTTTTTTTTTTGTGTGGTGGTAGTTGTGGTTTTAGAGGGGTTTTGGATGCTTTGAGAACAGTTGGCTGACTAGTGAAAACAACAACTTAGCCAGGCCTGGAGAGCAACTAACAGTGATTTCTCTTGTTCATACAAATGATCTCTTGCTTTTTCTTGTTTGTTCTTCGATTATCCGAAACAGATCAACATTAGTGGCAACAGTTTATGTTGGTTTTTGTACGTCATGTATAAAAAAAAAAGCTAATGCTATGTCATGTTTGAAAATAATGTACAACCCTAAACCCTACCTTAAACAAAACCAATAATCTCTTTTATTGTGATTCAAGTTTTATGGACCCATGGGCTCAGCATTCAAGGATTCAATTCAAGGATTCAAAGGATTCAAAGCGTCTATTGTCATATGCCCAGCGAGGAAAACAAGTTTCCAAGAGCAATGAAAATTCTTACCTTGCTGTCCAACAATGAATGCCAAGACAGAGCAAAACTATACACAAACTGTACACCATACAAACTATACACACCATACATACATACAATATACTGTATATATATAATATATGCGAATGTGCAGAGTATTAACTTGTGTGCAAAAAATAATAGTGCAGTAATGTGCAAATTGATTGCAACTACATGATAACAACAACAGCAGTAACAGTAACGTGTGCAATCTGAGATAAGGCTACATGAGTAATATTATCAAATATACAATGGCAGTCTTCACAACTCTGTGCAGACGGTTGCGGTTACTGCCATACCACGCAGTGATGCAGCTGGTCAAGACGCTCTCAGCTACACAGCTGTAGAAGTCTTGAGGATCTTAGGTGACATGCCAAACTTCCTCAACTTCCTCAGCCTCCTCAGAAGTACAGCCGCTGTTGTGCCTTCTTAAACAGCTGGGTGGTGTTGGGATTTCTAGGTGAGTCCCTCGCTGATCTGGACCCCCCAATTATTTAAAGCTGCTCACCCTCTTCACGTCAAGCTCTTGGATAAACAGTGGCTGGTGAGTTTTCCTCTTCTCCTTTGTCTTGTCCGTGTTGAGGGTAAGATTGTTGTCTTCACACCATGTCACAAGACCTCCCTCCTCTAGGCCGCTTGATCCCCACCAGTGATCTGTCCTATCACTCCGGTGTCATCAGCGAACTTCAGTATGATGTTTGTCCTTGTGGGAGGCAACACAGTCATGTGTGAACAGTGTGTAGAGGATGGGACTGAGAACACACCCTTGTGGGGTGCCAATGTTTTTGTTTATGACTCTCTGAATGTGAGGGTCACGCACCCACTCTTTCAAAACACTTCATGATGATTGGAGTGAGTGCTCTGGCCTGTAGTCGTTCAGGCAGGTCGGGGGGCTCTTCTTGGGAAGGGGGGACAATGTTTGTGGTCTTGAAGCAGGTTGGGGACGGGTGCTGCTCTGACTGAGGGAAAGGTTGGATGGAAGCTGGCACATCAGCCAGCTCCGTAGCATGAACTCTGAGGGCCCATCCTGGGATGTTGTCTGGCCCTGCTGTTTTGTGCAGGGGCTGATTTTCTTGTCTTCAGCGCTTTTTGTGTACCACAGCTGATGAGAACAGTAGGAGGATGGGAGGGGGGGTTGAGTGGTCGTGAGTGTGTGTGCCTCTGTGTCAATGCTGGAGGTCTCGAAGCGGGTGTAAAAGGTGTTGAGGTCATCCAGTAGGCTGTCTGAGGAGCTGATAGTAGTGTCCGTGGTGGGACTTGTAGTCTGTGATGTGCTGCATGCCTTGCCACATCCATCCAGCGTCAAGCATTAGAATAGAAACTGTCCAGCTTCTCTCTGTACTGTCTCTTGGCTGCTGTAATGGCTTTTCTCAATTTTTGTTGCCTGAAGTAAATGCAAGAGATCAAGCATGCAGCATGTGGTGTACCTGACTGTTTATCCAGGGCTGTGGTGTACCTGACTGTTTATCCAGGACTTCTGGTTGTTAGTTCTGATTGTTGTTCAGTTAGTGCAGTGCTGTACCAGGAGAGCTTCCGAGCAAGTTTTACTATGGTTAGAAGAGCCCTCAAATGGCGCTAATTATGTGACACAATTGTGAATTTGTATTCATTTAAAATCATGCAATATGTTTTTGAGTCATAACATGATAAAAAATGCATTGCCAAAAATCTTTTATAATCAATAATCTGCATCTTTGATCATGATTTTTGTAAAAATAAATACAAGTTATTGGTGTTTTACTGCCACCAGTGTATATTTAAGCTGGAAAACTGCATGCGAATGCTAAGTATGTTTTTTTGGCTTTGCAAAAATCTAGGTAGAGATATGTTTTATTCCAATGTGTAACTGCCATAATATTGAACAAACAAGGTATCTTTTGAAATAAACTTCATCAGGGTGCAGTGATACCTAGGCAGCTCACTAGCTTTTTGAACACAGCCAATGTGTGACATTTGTTTAAAGACTCTCTTCTCAAAACAAAGCAGCTCTCATACTCCCCCAATAGGCCCTTCATATGTTCTTCGCTAAAAAACCCCTTGAGTTAACAAATGAGGCTTTAATTGAATTATGCATGTTAGGAGAGAAAGAGGGTCTGAGAAACAAGGACTGGGAGGGAGATCAGAACGTCAGATGGTATCTTCCATCACAGATGCTTGTGTTTGAAGGGCAGGTGGCAATTCGATGGCTCCCATTTCATTGCCTCAGGCTGGCCATTTGGCGACTCCGCATCTTCTAACAGCCTGTTGAAATTTCTTGTTACGGTTTGGCACATGGCACTTACATCACACACACTCTCTGTAGTTGAGAACACATGCTCCGGCCCCCAACACATCTGGCAGCCTCTCTTGATTATTTTGCTCATACCAGATGTGGGTGTTAATGCCAGGGTTTTCTCTAAAGGTTTCCAGTTGCCGTATGGCAATTTGGAAAACGGATATGCTGTTTCCTTAGAGGTAGCATTACCCATTACCAATAAAATATATCAAGGGAGTAATTTTCTGAAGAACAGATGGGTTTCTATGTGTAATATTTCCCCCTGATTCTACACAATTTAAAGCTTTTAAAAAATGTGTTTTTGAATGTTTTAGATTTTAATTAAAAGGATAATGAATAGCATAATAACAACAACCATAATAATAATAAGAAGAAGAAGAACGAAGAAACAACAATAATATATTTTACAAGCAAAAAGTGATGAAAAATCTAACCAGGGACAATAATCAAATATAAATTCTAAAAAGCAACAGAAAATAAATATTTGTAACATTCTAAATTATATTTACACATGCATATTCCTTAAAAAAAATAATGTGGTTTTAATATTCTTGTAATTAAAAAGAAAGAAAAGATGGGCACATAAACCCACACACACACACACCCACACCCACATCACACACACCCACACATTAGATATATATATATATATATTATGTGTATAGATATTATATATATATATATATATATCTTATTATATATATTATATATATAATACTCATGACAGCAACCACAACACCAAGTAATGGGGATCTTTGCCTTAGCAAACACCACCAAAGAGAATTCAAATTAAAAACTAAAATTTCTGAATAATATATGATTAATATTGCTAATATTCTTCTTCATATATAGAATTCAAAGCCTTTTAAAATCTGTTGTTTAATTTTTATTGTAACTTACAAAAAAATGCAAGAAACAAGGTATAGTTCTCAATTCTTTGACAGGTTTTTATTACATGTTAATTGTTATTAAATGTTTCCATTCATTAAATGAAGAAATGAAGAATACAAAAGCAAATAATAATAATGATAACGCTGATGATAAATGCTTGCCTTAAACACTACTCCTTAAAACATTACTACATTTTATTTTATTTAATAATGTGTTTATTATTATTATTATTATTATTTCTACAAGAACAACAACAAAAAAAAGAATCTACAATAACAACAACAAAAACAATATTATTATTATTATTATTTGTAATTAAAAGAAGAAAGAGTGTACACTATAAATGCATACAGATGACTTCTACGGCATGTTTCACCTGCGCCTGGAGGCTTCCTTAGATCTAAATAAATGGTTTGCTGAGGTTTGCTCACCACTCCATAGCAGATAAAGGTCATTTGGCTCGTTAACTCTTTTCCAGAGAAACAGCCTTTGAGTCTTTGAGGTCTGATTTCAAAACAATGTGCAGAGCCATGTGAAGGTTAGGAGTGAGGCTGAGCTTACCGTTTTCCTGCTTTAATCAGTTCAGCTTCTCTCCTAGCTTAAACATATCCTCTGCTAGTCTGCTGTACCGGAGGCCTTTAGAGGAGATGATAACTTTTAGTACACTGACACCGAGCTTTGTTCCACTTTTGTGTTGCACAACATGTGCATTGTGCACAATATGTTTACAGAGGGAAGTCTGAACATTAAAGCTAAAATTAAAAAAGTTTTTTGATTTTGAAAAAAAAAAAAAAGTATAATGTAAAACAAATAAGTAGCATCTAAGATTCTGAATTATTTCTGGGTGACTAATCAAATCACCCAAATTTATGATATTGAGCTCCTACGAAAAGACAAGACACACACAGGTAAAAAAGACACACATGCAAACACAGAAGAGTCTAGAGGTGGCTGCAATACATAAGATGGTGAATGTGCTCATATTCTGGACTGCTATTGGCACAAATGAAGTAGACTGGTTGTTAGGTGGAGTTTGATCACTGGCAACGTTAACAAATGATGGCCTGGTCTCAGAGGGTCATGATCTCCAGACATCACAGACTGCAGCTGAACTGAAGATATTTTAAGATAAATGCAACAGCAAGCACAAATGCTTCAAGCTGAGATGGTGTCATTTCTGTTGCCATTAGCAGTGCCAGTTAAACTTACCAGAGACCAATCCTGAAGCGCAGACAGGCCTGGCTCCAGGGCTCAGGGAAAACATGATGGCTCATGGCTCAGTCCTTGAGGAGATGTGAACAAGACGAAATCTTCTGGTTCACTAGCCCTAAGCCCTTAACCACTACTTCCACCACACCACTATATTCTTATATGTCTTACATCATTCCCCTAATGTAAGAATTTGCAGCTATCTAAGAGGGTGAATCTTACAGAAAACTTCACTCCAAGTATAAATCCGTAAAAATAAGTCAAAATGTATTGTGTTAATATGAAGGAATTTTACATATTGGTTTTTTCACAGGTTTTTTTTACCTGTGTTTTAAATTCTCGGTTACTAGATGTTATGTTTTAGGGTTAAAATAAAGTGTCCATAAATGAATGATGATGTCCTGGCTGAAAATGACCAGTATCTTTTAAAGGGGTCATATGATGCGGTTTCAATTTTTCCTTTCTCTTTGGGGTGTTACAAGCTCTTGGTGCATGAAGAAGATATGTAAAGTTGCAAAGATTAAAGTCTCAAATCCAAAGAGATTTCTTTATAAAAATTAAGTGGGTCAAACCACACCCCCGGCGAACACGGCTCTCAGAGACCAACGACGCCCCCCACATCTCTACGTCACTTCACTAGTGGGAAGTTTGCAGGTGAACGCCGCCCAAATGTTCACGCAAAGAAGAAGGCAGAACGTCTATTCTCTCTGTTGGCCGCAGGCACGTCCATGTTTGGGTAGTCGCTGGGTGGTTTTCGTTGAGGTTAAACTTTTTTTGGCCTTCCCAAAAGAGGACATTACTAGAAATCATGGTTGTCTTTCAACACTGTTCCAGACCAGTCCAACCCAAATATTTTGAATGTGTCTGATGCGCATTTTATGGAGTATGAGGACGTTTTCCCTGATAAACCAGTATCCTGCAATTGCGTCTGTGGCACAACGTGGTTTATTATACAAAGTTGGGTCTAGCTTTCAAACTTTTGCCAAATAGGACATGTCCCTATTGCACACTTCTGGATTCTCTTCTCTTCATTTTCACCAGCCTGTTAGTTTACGTTTTTTTTATAATTTATATATTCACCGATAATAGAATTGAATTTGCCAGTGGCAGTGTACTTCAAAACAGCCCAATGTTTTTGAGCAGTTACAGTGAGGGTAGTAGCTAGGCTTGTTGCTTCTCAACAACAACATGCAACAAGATGGTTTTATTTTGTTACCAACAGCTAGATGCTACGGCAACGCAACATGTAAAAGAGAACTTATTGAATAAGTCGGATTATAATCAGTATATTATTCCCGCATTGGAATGCAAACAAATGCCATCAGTTTGTTATGGATTTTATAGTTTTGTCTCATCCTAGTGATCGTCCCGGATCGCAGATACAATAAATCATTTCTCATTTAACCGGATCTTCTTACGTGGGACCAGTTAGAACCAGTTCACCAAATCTATCTGAATTCGGTTTGAAAATTGGTTTGCGTTTATTAAAGCCAAATAACATTACAGTTATTTAAGTTGTGTCTTTCACGAGCAGAAATAGCTGGACTGAGTGCCGTCTATCCTGAATGGGAGACGGCATAGGTATGTTAAGGGGCGTAACAGTTTTCGTTCATCTACGCTTGAGGCATTCGGGCCAATCACAAAGCCCTGTAATAGCTGGCCAATCAGAGCACATAGGGGCCAATCGCTTTTCAGACCAACTCAGCTTTGTAACAATCAGCCATGTTTCAGAAGGGTGGGGCATAGAGGATGTAAACTATAATGTACATTATATGGAAAACCGTTTTTTATCCCCTTTTTTTTTTTTTTTTTTTTTTAGTTTTTTTTTTTTTTATTTTTTTTTTTTTTTTTTTTTTTTTTACCTTAAACCACATAAACAACGATTGCATTATAACCCAAATACACAAAACAATGTTCGCTTTTTTAGCATGCCATCATATTAAATTAAAATTAAATTAAATTAATTGCATATAGCAGACGCTTTTATCCAAAGCGACCCTTCTTACAGTGCATTCAGGCTATACATTTCTACCTATCATGTGTTCCCGGGGATCGAACCCCTAACCTTGCGCGTGCTAACGCAATGCTCTACCACTTGAGCTAAAGGAGCACTAATGACCCCTTAATTTTTTTCTTTTTTGTTGGACCATGCAATATATTGCACTCAAAAAACCATTAATATCAAATTATACACCGCATAACATTTCAGTCTAGGTTTAGGCTTGGTTAATATACTTTTTGCATTGATGGTCGGCTTTAATGTTAATGACAATTAAAATACCCCCACCCCCGCACCTCTTCCTAATACAATATTACCTAAAAATCAGTGTAATACAATTCATTTAAATGAGAGAAGATACAAAAAAAAAAAAAAGAAAAAAAAAAAAAAAAACTAGTTATGTATAAGAGTGTTTGCTTGTTTATTTTGTTTATTTATTTTTATATTTATGTTATTTATTTAGTGAGGGAAAATTGGGTGGATTTATTTCACCGTTACACACTCTTCATGGGAACAGATTTAGGAGGAAATTTAGCATTACACTTATCGAGCTGTTTGGACTCTTCATTGTGACAGCAACCCATTCAACTGCAGAGGATTCACTGGTGGCAAGTGATGTCAATGCTAAATTTCTCAAATCTTGTTTAGCTGAATAAAACAAACTCATCTACATCTTGAACTTATCTAATGGTGGGATGTGTGCTGTGTTAGCAAATTTGCATTTTTGTGGGTGAATTATTACCTTTAATTTTGTCAAGCTGGCTTCAGTGATGGTTTGCCTCATTAGCTGATACGCCCTCAATAAGTCCCTGAATACCGGCCCTAACAGTAAATCAGGACATGAATCACATTATATGTTCTCTCTCATTCAGTCACCATGGATACGCAGAACCAAGCACCTGTAGTTTTTCACTCAGGCCAGAGTTGGGGGGCTGCGCAACACCTAGGAACGGCGTCAAACATCTAAGAAACATGAGATAAGAGAGCAGCACCACTTTCACATGCGATCTGCTTCCCGTGTTCTACTGGACTCAAGTGCCATGTGCAAATTCTGCATCTTTCACCACTTAAGCCCCGGCACATTTGCCTACAGCATCTTCATGTGTTTTTGCTGCAAATGCAGATGTTTCTCTTTACCTTTTTCAAAAAAAATCAAGAGAAGAGAACGGAGGGTGGGCCGTGTTGAATGATGACACACAGAGGTCTGGAGCTCGGGTCCACATTTCCGTCGAAAAGTGGAATGATGGGTAATTGCACAGTGCAGTAATAATTCCTTTAAGTAACCTGCCCATCTTCTAACTCACTACTCTCTCTCTCTCTTCTCTCTTTCTCTCTCTTACAATTCTGTACACATCCCTTGTCCATGTTGCCGAAATGTAGCTATAAATGGGGCTTGTTAAAATATGGGGCTTGAACTCGCACACATGTTTGCACACATGTGTGGGGCACGCTTTGCCTTACAGAAGCATTTTTAAAGGTACTGGTGTGCTTTATCGTGTCGTTGACGTCGAGAGGACGTTTAACACATCATTCCATCACACCGGAGAAATGCAGAAATATTCTGCTTAATTGAATTTGCCTTTACGCTTTTTAGCTCAGTGCCTCAGTGCGTTTACTGTTTAATTAGGTTATTAGTATAGGATGTGCGAAAAATTGATTCTTTGTCCATGTTAAATTTTGAGGAGAGTGAAGGACGTATCAAAATGAAAAATGCATAGTGCTATCTCAGTGAGGAATGATGGTGATAATAATTTGATGGTAATACTTATGCCTGTAGTGGTGTATTGGTCATGTGCTTAATGGCGGCAAAGTTTTGGAAAGTGACAGACTTTTGTGATTACCATCAGCCAAAAATAGGATAGCCCTTCACATTTGTTTTGTCTGTGTTTACGATAATAGAAATGCTGCATTGCAGAAATGGTTTTCTTTTTCAATTAGTTCCTATCACCACATAATCACTGTCTTTGGTGAATGTGTGACTGTAAAACACACATCAGCTTTTACCATTACCAGCAATATTAAACAATGGGGCTTTGATGTATGAAGCCATTGTCTGATCAGGAGTATACAGTTACCATACATGCTACTATTAAGGGATTCACACTTATTGCTTTAACTCTGCTACCATATCAGTTACTGTCTAATTTATTGTAAATAATTTTTTAAACTTTTATCTGCGATATTGTATCATCATTTATTTATTTTTCAGACGGGTTCTAGTTGCATATGTTTCAGTGTTTTTTTTTTTTGTTTACAGAATTATGTGAGCCTTTTTATTGAGATGAAAAGGTATAATCAATAGAATACATATACATACTACAAGTTGCTTTCCACTGGCTCCAATAGATAATGTAGGGGGGTTGTTTAATGATCCAGGATAAGGTCAACTACATTCTTATTTTAGAGACAGAACCTTGAGTATAAGAATATGAAATTTGGTTACAGATTACTGATATTTATATGGTCAACAAAGATGACACAATCTCCTGATAACATTTATAAATAAGTATAATCAAAAAGACGGGTACATAAAATGCATATTACATAACCTTTTCATCCTCTTTTATTTTACTTTTACTTTCTTGTATTATTTCTAAAAGTAAGTAAAGATTTCACGCTAGCACAATGCATATGTTATACCATGACCCTGAAAGTTGGAATAAGTTTACTACTAAACTACATTTTAACTGTTCTTAAGAACATTGTTTTATATATACTACAAACATACTATGGTTTATAAAAATATAATAGCAATATTTGATTTTCTCGGCATGCTTTTTGCCTCTATTCATCGTACTGATTTAGCAGTTTCGTTGTTTCTGCTTGCGTTCACCACATTGATCTTGTCCACAATAACGTTACAAATCGTGGTTCCTTGACGATGCAAAACCAGCATTAAAGTTCATCGCACTAACCTTATAATGACAGAGATCGGTTAACAATAAATGTTCCAAAGTTCCAAACATAGACAGTCATCTATATGGTCTCACAGGGTTTAGGAGATTTTCAGACCCCGGCGGGCACCTTGCACACTTTTGCCTCCAGAGCACACATATTGATATCTCAACCTGCATGTATATTTGCCCCGTGAACTGCATCTGGACCTCTCGAGCCTCATCTACGACAGAGATGGAGCCTGACACGGCAATCGGTGCACCAGACCTGCTGATAAGGTCCTGTTCTCCTCAATCAGGCTGCTGGGAGATCGTATTTGGGAGTATGCTAAATTATTAACTGACTTTACAGTGGCCCGCATCCGTATGCCGACGCAAATGTGACTTGGTCTTCCGCTTGTGCCTTATCGTACTGCTTAATTGGAGGATCTTCAGGATAGGGTGTGGGTGGATGCGCGAGGGCAGGGGAAGGGCGTGCGACAACAGATCCCCCCAGTTAGCTCGTTGGCTTGGACAAGCGAGGGGATTTGTCACACAGCACTGATCATCCTCAGCTACTGAGGGGGGGCTAGTAAATACAGTGTCAGAGCGTGTGCTTTCAGCAAGTGATTGGGTGGTAAAGTGACAGAGGGCGCAAAGGCTATCCGTTCGTCCCTTCCGTGCTGAATAGGGAAAGTATCCTCACATCCTCTTCTTTGCCGAAAAATGACTGAATTTCATTATGCTGCTTATGGCCATTAACGAGTATAAGTTCTGTCAGTTCGTAAAATTCATTGAAATTACCCTGTCATGAATCATGTTCTGGTCAGTGGACAATATGCTAATGAAGATATGGATGACATCCATGAGCGAGATGGGGAGAATAAAAGTTTCCACTAGCAAGTGAGATCATTCAAACCTGCATGTCCTCCAATACACAAAAATAAAAAAAAAAAATCCACTGTCTTATTGTGGCATTGTGTCATAGTCAAGTTCATCATAATTTCATGAGTTTCTTTTTTACTTGGGAACACACACAAAAAAAGTTAATTCCACTAGTATTTAAAGTACAATAAATAAAGTAACAATAAATAGTTATTTAAAAGTATGCTAACCTTAAAGTGTAATTTTTTTTTAGATGTTATTAGTACTTTCCTGAAGGGAACGGCCTCCAGAGACGTTCTGTACCAGCCAGTTTCCTCCTGAGAGTATATATATGCAACTATTTGAATGGAAGAAGAAAGGTGCTGTCAAGCCTCCAAAATGTTCACAAAGCACTTTGGACAGGAATCATAGCCACATGATTTTTCCCCACGAACAATACTATGGTTTCAAAGACTACATTTTTCTATGTGTTGTATCTTGTCATTTTTGTCTTCAATAGTATAGTTCACACCCCCCAAAACTGAATGAATGAAATGACATGAATGAATCGCAATGAATGAATAGCTAGAATGTATAGATAGATCTAAGGACAGATAGTCTAGAATATGTTCAGTAGAACGCAGCCATGTTTGATGGTCCCTCCCGATTAATTACATAGCATGTTGTATCCCGACTCTCCCCATAACTAATGGATTGTCCTCTTCTAACGCATTCAATTAGTTTCGCGTTAACCATAGTAACATCACCTTCATAAATATATTCTTGTTTGGTCACGAGATCAACAGAAGAAAGAGAGCCTTACACGGGTTTTGATATAACTAGAGTAAAATGATGACAGGATGTTTTACTGTTTTGTTGGTGAAACTAGCGGCCTTGTAAGACGTGATCCCCATTATGGAAAAGACTGCATAACAGTTTTTTCTTTTCTATTGTTGTCCTCTTTCTCCGATTCCACGAAGAAGAAAAGGACAATCATAAACGGTTTAGAATACCACGAGGATGTGTAAATAAAGACAGAATTTTGTTGATTGTTCGTGCTTGACCTATTCTTTTAATTGGGTTACTAGCCCACACTGCGAAAACACAAGAACTCATTAAATAATAAATTAGATATTCACTTTACATTTCTCTTTACACTTTGGACAACAAAGGAAGCCAGGGGAAATCAAAAAAAAATAAACAACCGCATGAAAATGAGGGAGTACCCCCGAGTGATTTATTCTGGAGGAAAATTATCTCCCCCAGCGAGCACGAATGCAAGAGTCTCCCATGCATAGATTATGGATCCATAAATTGCTCTTCTTTACTGAATCATGCATCAAACAAATGTTGTGTGAGGGACTGGAGGCTTACTAACACACACACACACACATATATGTATATGTACATATATGGTATATATATTTAGGATCTATATATATATATATATATTTGATATATTACATCATCAGAACACAAGTCATTGTCAATAATAATACAGAACTCTAAATAATAATAATAAATAATATATACTATTAGTGTTACTACTATTACTACTACTACTACTACTACTACTACTACTACTAGACCACTATATTGCATGCACTACCTAATAATTACTAATTTCTCACAATATTTGTCCTATGTTTTTTTGTGGCACACTGAATTCATAACTTCATAAAACGCAGGCATCCACACACACATATGCTTGAACACACAAGGGAGAACCGCCTAAACAGTAATCAGAGGGAAAAGACCTCATGAAAACAGAAATAAAGATGGCCCAGGGTACTCATTTCCTGTCTTTGATAGACCCACGGATGGATATTAGCGACACATCATAAGTAAAGCATAATCCTCTCTGAAAGCAATTGCTTTTCAAATATCACTGCAGGAAATGCAGAAAAAGCATAGCTGCTCTATCAAATACAACTTTACATTTACATCTATTTATACCTGAACTGATCCTTAAATAAAATGAAACCCAGTTTGGGTGATCCTTTCAGCAACACCATAATAGGTCATGCATTTTCTGTTATTTCAATCGACAGTTATTTGAGGAGGTAAATTAAAATATTCAATGTAAAAGTATTGTCACTTTGCAGAATATGTTAGATAACATACATATGTAATTGCAGTCTTTAGATCATTGATTTTTAAGGAACAAAAGTTCTTATTATTTAGCTGTTTTCAGTTAAAGAAATAGTTCACCCCAAAAAAAATTAAATATGCACACTCATACTCATGCCATCAAAGATGTAGAGTGTTGTTTTTTTTCCCTTTTCATTGAAGCAGATTTAGAAAAATGTATCATTGCATCACTTGCTCACCAGTGGGATGCTCTGCAGTGAATGGGTGCCGTCAGAATGAGAGTCCAACACAGCTGATAAAAATCATCACAATAATCCACAAGTAATCCACACCACTCGTCCATCTGTGAATGTCAAATTATTTATGTGAAGTAAAAAGCTGTGTGTTTGCTGGTGGATTACTGTAAGGTTGCACTTTCATTGCTCAGGAGACTGAATGGAGTTCTCACATATACTTTTTTTAAATATCAACTTGTGTTAGTGTGTTTTTTCATATAAATTAATGTTTTTCATTAGCCATTTTTGTTTTTTGAACTCATCAGCACCTTCTCTATTTAGTTATGTACCATGTCATTTGCAACTGTAATGGTCACTTGCCACTTATAGCTCATTATCACTTGTCTGCTGTGCTGTGTCTATTTAAATTCCATGTCATTTTCACTGAAGCAGGTCACTTGCTATTAGTGGTGTAATAGTTCAGATTTCTCATGGTTCAGTTTGCATTACTGTTCAGTTGTCTTGGTTTCTGTTGTTTATACAGTTAATCACTGTGGCAGGGTGAAGGAGGACACGACTCGAGGATGAAGGGTAAGTTCCCCGAAGGGTGGATTTTATTAGAGGTTACGGGTAGTGAAAATGGCGTTGGCGTGAGGTGGCTTGGTGCTCGGTGTCTCGGCTTCCTCGTAAAAGAGGGTGCGCTGGTGAGATGCAGTGTGGGTCCGTGCTTTCCCGTGGGTGTTGGGGGCTGGCGGTCACACGCTGCTCTCTGCGGGCACAATGAAAGAAAGGGTTAGCCGAGTCTTGCGGAGACAGTACCCCCCTCTGTGTTCGCTTGCCGGGTTTATAGAGAGCAGCGTTTGCATGGGGCGCAGTGTGTGTGGCCGCTCAAGCCCGTGATGAGCAGGTGCAGGTGCGCCTGCCTCAGTTTCCAGGGCGACGCTGGATTTGAGGAGCTCGGGATTCCACGCGTCACAATACAAATAACTGATATTCAAATTAATCATTTTATCCACACTTTTACAAGCATACTGTATGCTGCTGCAAACCACAACATTAAAATTCACAAAGGTCAGGACTTAATGGTATATACAACATAACATACATTTGAGGTCAGTAAGAAAGTCTCTTATATTGAGGTTGGATTTTATTTTATCAAAAACAGTCAATATGTGAAATAATATTAGAATTTGATATAACTCTTATCCATTGTAATATATTTTAAAATGTAATTTATTTCTGTGATGAAAAGCTTAATTTTCACTAGCTAAAATTACTCCAGTCTGGACCGTCGATTTCATCCTTTAGAATCTTTAAAATCATAATAGAAATCATAATAGAAAGTTCAAAAGAACATTTCTACACACGAAACAGAACTATTTGTAACATTATAAATGGTCTTAACTTTTATTTCTTCTTCTTACTTTACTTTTGAACAATTTAAAGTCTAATGAATAAAAGTACAAAAAAAAAAAACCCTGACCCTAACTTTTAAATGGTTTTGGTGTATAATATCACATAAAAGTACAATTAGAATTAACTCACAGTTCATAATGACCACATCTGTTAAGCTCCAAACATAAATCCAAAAATAAATACATAAATTTAAAAAATAATGCAAAAAAATATTTAAAAAAGTAGTGCCAGCATTCCTCAAGCAAACAGTAAGCTCATCAAAATTCTTCAAAATATCACATTGTTTGCTTTACAGAAGAGCATGCATGAAAGTGAGTAAACAATGACTTTGACTTTTTATTTTAATATTTTTTTCTTTGGTATTTGCAGAAAAAAATATATTAGACTGCATCATAATATATTAGACTGGATATAGCCTTATTTCAGCCTTGCTTGCCACCTATACAGGTTTTTTTTTTTTTTTTAGTTAAATAAAATATTGCTACAATTAACAGTAGCTAGCAAAACTACTTGATCTAATGAGATCTCAATTTTGCAAGGAATTTAAAGAGAAAGGGAGATCCATTACTGACTTGTCTTCAAAAAGCTCATCTACTTCCACCCATCACTTCAAAGTCAGCTTGTCTTGCGGTGCATCCATTTCCGTGGCTCCTGATATGCTCTTTTCACAAACCAGATCAAAGTCGGTCCCAAAGTTTAAGAATTGGCATTTCTTCAAGACAGCCACAGTCTAGAAGGTTTGGAAGAGGAAATGAGAGAGAGAGAGAGACGGGAAGAGAAAAAGAGAGGAAAAAGGTCTGAGCATTGATTTTGTCAGGTCTTGTTTCCTCTTCCTCACATCTAGAACGTGAGAAATTGTGAGAGCATGCTCCCTAGAGCCATTCTTGCAAGATGCATTTAACCGCATCTGTCTTCCCACATCTCTCGCTGAGCAAAGCCAGTTATCTTTTTTTATTTGGATATATTCATCACCCCATCAACGTGAGACAAAAGAGTCTATTTCCACCCGGTGCTGCTTTCACAGCTTGCTTTTTAAACTTCAGGGTTGTCAGAGACAAAGAGAGTAAGACTGAGAGAGAGCGGCTGTGATTTCAAGTAAAGACACAGCACCAGAACTTTTGTGGTCCCCACTGGCCTGCATACAGGAAAAGACATTTTAAAGAACTGGAGTAAAAAAGGAAAGTTCAGGGCAATTCACAAAGTGAGCAGACGGAGACGGAGGCAGAGATGCAGATGTGGAGAGTGAGCAAGGGGCCTGGTGTTTCGAAATTTTGGACACACGGTAATCATTAATGAACAAGGTTAAGAGCAGCAGACGTCTGTGTTACAAGGGAGCTTAGGCATTTAATTTTATACCACCCAGGTTCCATCTGAGTCCAAGGACGTTCACATTTCTGTGCCAAAACATGTCAGGGTTGGAAAGGAGTGAGTGAAAAACTCAGAAACACTCTACTGAGGAGAGTCCCAGTCCACAAATTCCAGTGCTAACCAAAGGAACAACATCTGAAGAACGAGGGCAGGCATGTACTAACCAGAGAAGGGCAGATGTGTCTGGACTTCAGCCATTGGACATCATGGCCAGTGATGTCTGGGTACAGTTTAAATCTGTAGTGCATTGGATGGTGCAGAGGTAGAACATTTCTAAATCCCTCGATGGTTTGAGCATTTAAAATTGTTTTTTTTTTTAAATAATGGCTCTAATAAGTTTTTACAGCTTCAAACCAGAAATACTCTATATACTACAGCACAAAAGGAAAATCACAGTAACTTGGAAAAGTAATTAGCTGTATATGTATCTTGCAATGATAAATTATGTATTTCTCTATCTGTATTCAAATAGAATAAGGTGGCAAGGTCAATTTTATTATATACACTATTTATTGTGACCTTACTGAATAAGAATATTAACTTCTCAAAAAAAAAAAAGAAGTTAATAAATCAGCATATTAGAATGATTTCTGAAGGATCATGTGACACTGAGACTGGAGTAGCCTATTGATGCTGAAAATTCAGTGTTACGTCACAGAAATAAATTACATTTTAAAACTCTATTAAAATAGGAAACCAATGTCCCCCTCAATGTCTATGGTGGTTATGGCATTGTATAGCACCCATTGTGGCAATTCAGAGAAAACCTAGAAAACTATTTTCTGAAGTCAAGAACCTTTAATATCACCACAAGAATCTCTATAGAAACCAAATATACTAAAAACTTGTGCTTGATATGAAGAGGGTTCTTTGCCGAACTTAAGTACTGACAACAACCAATCAAATAAACTTTTTTTTTTTTTCAAGAGTGCACTCATGTCACTCCTTGGGAACCTCTAGGCATATTGTTTGACAAATAGCTTTTATTCAACCAGGCAAAGAGGTAAGGCATTTAACAGGAAATGCATTTGATTCATCTTCATAAAGTGAAAGACATGCCAAATATCTCTCTCTAACAGCCATCATTTACAGAGTTCCTTTCGTGAGAATCTGTGGTAGAGAAATCAGTCTGATAGATCGCACTCTTCAGTTTAGAAAAAAAAGGTTAGTCTCAAATAAACTGGTAACTCTCATGAGTACCTTTTTCTCATCTTCATATAGAGGAACATACAGTATACAGCAAGTTAGGGTGCTGGTTTTCAGACAGTTTAATATCAGGAATGACCTGCACTAGGCACATACCTGTAATGAGCTTTAGATATTCACATTTTTTGCTGCATTGAGACACAGTTTGCCATCACTCGGGGCCTAATGGGCACATTTGTTTAGATTTGCCAAACGTATTTATTTACTCTTGCAGGCAGAGAGTCTCTGAGGTGCGTAAATTAAACACTGACCTTGAGATGGAAATTCAAAGGATGTGAGTAGATAACAAATTAAATGTGGGGTAGGGAGAGGAGTTCAGGATGAGTATGAAACATTATTCTGACACCTATATTTCAAAAATTCTTTTTCAGTCTAGTTTTTTTGCTCAAACATTTGAGGATGCACAAACAAAAAGTGATGGACACCTTTGAATTTTGTAACTTTTGCATGCACAGCGCACTCAGCACTGTTGGACAGTAGTCACAGGACACATCGGAAGAAGGCTGTGCAGCTGAGCCTACACTTTTGAAGCAGAGCAGAATTACTGAAAAATAATGTTTAAAGGGCACATTTGTTTTGACCTATACTGTGAAATCAACTGCAGCTGTTCTTGTATTTGTCCAACACCATTTGTACCCTGAACAAAACAAGTTGAAAAATTGTTATTTGAGGTCATAACAATGTTTTTAAATCTAAAACCTTGCTGAAAACTAAAATTTCTTAATCCGGCCAAAGCTAATTTGCTGGTTTACGCTGGTCTACTGGTCTGGTGTGCTGGTTTTAGAGGAGTTTTAGGCACTTTTTTAGCTGGTGAACCAGCTTCCCTATTCTGGGATAATATTTATTTAACATATAAATATACATTTTTTTTTTTTTTTTTGTGTCCTACAATACAAATCTTTGGGGTTTCAAATTAATTTAGCTCACCAACATTCTTCAGAGTATCTTCTTTTGTGCTCAACAGAAGAAAATGCAACAATAAGAAATGAAAGAATGATGGTGAGGAAATATGACAGATTTTTTGTGGTCTTCGGAGGGTTGCACATATATATAAGGTAATATATTGTGACCTTTGAGAACTTTATGCATTGTGATGGATCATTGACGTATTTGGTGCAGACTGACACATCTACAGAAATGCCATGTCCTGAAGAAGAACTTTAAACAGAAGTTGAACAGTTATGGACCAAAGTTAACTTTTAGGGAGCTGGATTTTGACCTCCTGCTCCCCGCCTCTGTGAAGACAATTCAGGACATAGCTCGAAAAGCTGAATATGCATTTGGCACTCATAAAGTTGCAGTCCATTAGCTACTGTAATTTAACAACACATTCTCAATTATACATTTTCAATGACAAAGCGGAATACAGCAGGACTTCAGTAGGATGTGACTGATCCATGGCAGACACTTTTAAAATTGCTAATCTCAAAACTTTGATGTTGAGAGTTTGCCGAGGTAAACCTCAGCACAGCTGTCATGAATTAGATTCAGGGGATCCTTTGATGGTTCCCCAAACATCGCTTTTTTATTCCAAGCCAAAGCAGGTTTAAAGTAAGTTTCTCTCTTTTCATGTGTCATGTCCAGACCTCTTGGCGTAAGTCCTGGCCTTTACACTTTATTATAGATGACAGATAAAAAAATTATTCATTAATTATATAAGGTTAAGAAGAAGAGCAAGATTAGTTTCACTGCATTTACAGACTCGCGATCTGAATGACCAGCTCTCTGATGGGAAGTTTTCAAACACTGGCATTGTTTCATTTAACACTGCCAGAACATCCTGCAGGGGACCTCCGAGTTGGAACTTCAAACTGATGAAAGCTCTAGAACACACTGTGATCAATTCTTTTTTCTGCTGCTGTTGTCTGCTCTCTAGAGGAGGTGGGATCATCCAAAAACAGTTGTTTATCTCTGCGTAGGCCCCAAGTGAACTCTAAAGTTCTTCAAAGTCAACATGAAATCAAAATGGACTCTATTTACTTTCATGACACATGCTTCTTGATATTAATGTAATGATTAATAGGTTCCAAAGAAATAAAATGTATGTCTTTGAAATCTTGCAGCAAAATGCAATAAACTCTCTGCTGCTGAAACTGACATTACTTATCACTGCCTAATCACACTCAGTCAATTCCCATAGCATAAAATTCAGTCCTTGCTCGTTACAATGGTTAGCTTGGGTCAGGGTAAGCCCTTGGTGGTAGATGCCTCTAACCACCACCCCATACTATGGCTGAAAAAAGCAGTCACCTCCCACAATCTAACAAAATAAACACAACTCTTCCGAGGTCTATCCCACCTTATTTTTTGTATACGACATGGTGTCTGGGTGGCAATTTGGAAATTTTAATGCCGTCTTGCGTTCCGGGGTCATTTGCTTCCAGTAGTATTTTTTACTTCCACAATGGAAAAAAAATAGCTGAGTAAAAGCAGGTCTCAACAATAAACAAGTAGACATGCTTTCAAACAAAGCATGGGTCTCCAGGGTCCTCCTATATTGTAACAACGCATCTGCTAAAATTCATTCACCTTGTTTGTCTGTCTATGTGTCTCTTTGCACAGGTCGCAGGTATAGACCCTTTTAATATGGTATTACATATTTAGATCCACTTTAATTATTAATTGCTATCCGCTGCGAAGAAAGACTTTGAAATAGTATAACCACCACCTTATGAAAACGCATCACATATCCTACATTTAATGATTTAATAAAAGCGTTAAATTAATAGTGACAGCTCCTCTTTAAATGATCTTGTTATACATTCTCAATCCCCATTATCAGACCTGCTTGCGTTATACAAAAGCCAAATTTATATATTTTAAAAACGACTTGAGAACACAGTTGTTTGGTAGCTTTTTTTGAGGCAAAAATGCTTAGGATATCACACACTGTATGAAAATATCATTCCTGTGCATGCTGATACAATGTGCGCAATTTAAAATATAGATTCACTTGGAGTGGAGAGGAAAACTTTCACTCACTTGTCGAACTCACAACCGGGAGTGTAACTTGAATGCTGAAGAATCAGTCAATGTGTCTCAGAGACCTCCAAAAAAAAAACAAAAAACAAAACATCTGTTCAAACAACCTTTAGTTAAGAACTATTCGAGGCGTGATGCCACCCAAAGGTAGTTTACAAGAGAACAAAACAAGAAGTTTAAAGTTAAAAGAACTAAAAATAACTTAATTAAACAAAGTGAATGCGATGAGTACTGTGCTCATTGATCTGCCGATGACATTACATGTATTACCTTCATGTGAGTTGCTGGTATTGAAGTCAACTGGTTAGGAGTGAGATAAGATAGGTGACTTGTGTAGATGTGCGTTGCTTCCCATATCCAAGCCTTGACACCTCTGGCCCTGTGAGAGCATATGGCCTGCATTATCGCCCACGGGGTTTACTGCTATATGTTTCACCACACCATTACTGATACAGATGGGGACCAGTCTTTTGGCAGGTTTTCACATGATGTGAACGTGCCAGGTTCTATTTAGTTTCTCATGCTTACCAATGGAGAGGCTCAGGGATGATGGAACTCTAAAATTATTAAAAGCATTTTCTGACATATTCAGACTTTCTTGTGGTCAGCATGGACAAAAAGGCCAATTAAACTCACATAGCTGAGGTGAAATAGCTTTCTCCGGTTCTGAACCCAGCTACTAAGACCTGCACAAGTGTGTTTGCAGTTACACATTAATGCACATGTACATTCAAATGTGACTGAATTCACACAATTTAGGGTTCGCATAACCGATGAATGTCAGAATCTGAAATGGAATGATGATTCATTTCTGATTGACAAAAATTGACCGCGCATGTTACAAAAACCACAAAGTAGGCAACAGATGTTACTACTACAACTTTCTGCCAGCAAAAAAACTCTATTTTGACATAAAACATTACTAAAAATGAAAAAAAACTGAAAAAAAAAAACAACACAAACACCAAAACAACTACTGTCAGTATGTACAAAGGACACGCAGTGACACATTACAATAAAAAGGTCGTGACCGTTTAATTTGGCAGATGAACCTAATATAGTAATTGTAGGAGTTTCCCTTTCAGACACAAAAGCTTATGGTAGGAAAAGGTATTTAACTGAACATGCAGCATGATTTACTAAGGTTTGCGCGGTAGCTATTGAACTGACCATTTTTGGCATCATTATTTAACCCCCCCCCCATGCTATTGTGAGCTGTTTTTTGGTAGATTTGCAGTGAATCATTATGGAGATTGTGATGGCTGTTCTTTGTGTCACAATTATCAGGTAGATCAGCCAAAGACCAGAACTTTCCAATTCCTATCTGCGGATTCTTATGGGATACACGCTTATTTTCCCTTTTTAACGTGTTTGGTTGTTTGGCCCCCCCCCCCACATGGTTTCAAGTTAGCCCCTGCTGTAGATGTTTGTAACTGCACCATCTGGCTGCAACAACAAAATAATATTTTATCTCCTTCCAACATATGTTTTTTTTCTCACTGAATATTCTGTTTCACTCAAAAAATATTCAGATTCGAGAGTTTAAAATTGGTTTTGCGAATGTATGTAATGCATGACTGTAAGCTAACAATACAGTCAGCTGACTCAAAGTCACATAGTACTTGTTGGCTCTGATTAAATTTTTCCCGAACGGCGCTGTAAAAACTTTCCTTGGCCTTTTCAACCCCAGGAACCAAAGCACTGAGGTCTATAAACACATAAAGCACAATGTTTAAACATTTCCACTGGGGCCTGGAAACAGTTACGGGCACAGTTCCCAGGGCTTTCATACACCACTGTCTTAATGTTTTTTTTTAAAACTCAATGTTTCCAAGCTATCTTCCTATAAGTAAATTCATTCGCCACTGTAACATCGTCTTGGTAAGTTGCTTACTTTGTTTTTCGCCTCTTGTCGCGTGTCATGGGCTTATGTATGCAGCGTTGGCCTCCTGTGATCCCGTCGACGGCCAGTGACAATCCAGTAGGGGGCCAGCATTAAAGTCATGCCCTTATGCATCTTCAATGATAATAAAGTGAGCCTCTCCACCGTAACTACTTCCCTCCACTTCCTCACAACAGCCAGACTCTGTCGCATAAACTGACAAAGCTATTACGCCTGACCATATGTTGCAGGGCAGGTTTCACAAAACCCTTGGTGCTAACCTAACTAACCCTGTCTAACAGTTACCTTGTATATTGCTAGCTCCGCTTCCGTCCCGGCTTATTTAAAAATCGATCACTTCAGAGACTTGTCTCTGCGAAACCGGCCTGACAACCGCAATAAGGGCTTACAACGTGTTTGCTCTTCATTGAATTGTTTAACATGCACAGACACCTGAGCAACAAAAGGCTGCTGAGTGCTGGCTGTACAGTTACGGCAGGTTTATACGATGGCAGATGCAGGGTATCCGTTGCCTCACGTAAGACCCCCATTCTTGCTTGAAAATGACAGCTTGAGAAAAATTAATGAAGTAGGAAAAGATTATCTCTCCAAGGTGAAAATAAAGAGCCAGAAAAGCTCAGCAGCAAGCAGAGAGTTTGTGTTGCTGAGGCTGCTTGGATTTGGCACTCGTGAGACTCACGGCTCTTATCACAGAATACAGCTGACGATGTCATCACGAGAAGTTTTTACATGCTACAGATAGAAAATGTTCTCTCATGCTGTCAAAATCAGGAGAACACACATGGAGCTTGTTACATGTGAAGAATGACTACACACTGTATTCTGGGATTGAATTGCTTTTGTGTCCCAGTTGAATTTTGGTTGATGGGTTAAGATGATTCACAACAAGTAGGATATGTTCATATTTAATTAAAAAACAAAAACAAAAAAAAAGGACCATATAGATGATTCACACAATGTAGGTATGTTCAATATTTTTTATTAACATCATATTTGCATTCCAATTCAAATAGCATCATCTAATGTGTACTCTATATATTTTAAGCCTATACTTATCTCATTATATGAATGTAGTGTAGATAATTCTTTCCTGCATTGTACTTCAGGGTTACATATTTGCTTTCAGAAAATATATAGACAGTATTGGTAAAAGGCATGTGATTGATTCTCCCAAACGTGATAATGTTACTGGTAGCTTTGCAGGTGGTTATTGTTAATACAAATGTCTCCTGGCAACCATTTTTTGCAGGTGTTGGTTGATTATCAAGCAGAGAGAAATAATTTACTACAGTACATTTTACACCACAGTTTTTTGCAAATATTACTAAATAATAATTTATCATGAAATGTACTGTGACTGATACTTGCAATTTGCTTACAAGTAAAATATTTATCATTAACTCTGTGCCACCGTGTTCCATGGAAGGTGTGCCATTTTCCTGTTTGCTATTTTAAAATATACATTTGTTGTCAGTAACAATTATTTAAGGGTGTTGAAAAAAAAAAAATCTTATGATCATCAAAGGCTGCTTCTAATGACCAGAATACAGTAAAAATGATAAGATTGTACAGTAAATTTTATTAAAATGGTTCAAACACCATTGCTACAGTCTTCTGTGTCACATGATCCTTTTATTATTTACTATTATTATTATTATTATTATTATTGTCACATGAAATTATGATGATATGCTGATTTGCTGCTCGAGAAACATTTCTTATTATTTAAAACAGTTGTTGTGCTGCTTAATAATTTTGTGAAATCCATCATTCATTATTTTTTCAGGGTTCTCCTGACGAATGTAAAAGTTCGAAAAAAAGCAACATTTTTAATAAAAAAATAATAATAACAAATTAACAACTTTTTATACACGTGTAAAAGTATTTACTGTATTTTTAATCAATTTAATGCACCCGTGCTAAAGTTTTTTGTTTTTTTTTTTTTTTTTTTTTTTATAAAACATATTATCCTTCGACATGTCTCACTTGATAGTGTCTCTTGCTCCTGAAAATCATATCATTTAAAGTGACAGCTCACTATTATTTTGATGTGAATAAGTGGAAATGCGTGCGGGTGCACATTCATACGCACCCACGCACGCACGCACGCGCACACACACACACACACACACACACACACACACACACACACACACACCACACACACCACACTGTGTACTTTATAGATGGATGGGCTCTCTAATGTGTACTTCTATATATTTTTAAGCCTATACTTATCTCATTCTATGAATGGCAGTGTAATAATTCTTTCCTGCATTGTACAGAGACGCATCACATAATTCTCCCTTGCTCACTGAAAAGTGTCATTAATTCACTTTCAAATGCTAAACAGCCTTCCATTCGTTGTCACTTTCTTCTAACCTGCAGCAAGTCCTATTATGATTGCACACCAAGGACAGTCAGTATTACTCCTCATGTTTGTGAACACAGTTTCACCACAATTCTAACTGTTCTTTAAAGACAAAGATAAAGAGACTCACAGGTCAAGCGTCTGCCTGACAGTTAATCTATGAATAGAAAATGGAGATAAGCTATTCCAAACATAATCACAAATGTAAAACTAGTATATAGCATCGTCTATCGATGATTACTCACAACACAATTATAAAATGCATATGTTAAAATAAGTATGGTGTCCTCGCAAAAATACATCCCTCTGAAGAAGCTAGACAGCTAGCTAACATACACGCAGTTTACTTCTGTGATTGCTCCTTTTTTCCTTTTTCTTTGTAAAAACGCGAAGTAAATAAAAAAGAAACCTTAAATTATCAACTTGTACATTAATTCATGTGATGATCCATATGAATATGAAGGCTGTACAGTCTGCAAGTGCATATAGCCTACATGTGATGGAAAACTTTCTCCTATTATCATATTATATCAATCGCAGTACTTTCAAGAAGTAATATTGTCTTAGCACACAGCACTCTTATAGATTGATAAAAATACTAAATAAAATCTTACACAAGCATATCTTTCTCCAAGGCATCAAAGATTGTTTGCAAGCTGAAACTGACAACTGTTGCTGCACTAAAATAAACACTGCGTACATACAGAAGAATAATAAAAAACTGGGACACTGAAAAATGGCCTGTAGGTGGCAGCGTGTTAACATGACCAAATAATGGGCCAGAACAATAAGGTAAATTTGATGGAGTATTTATATTATTTATTTATTTTTTCAGTAAATATTCTGGGGCTAGGCATCCCAATGTGCCTACTTATACTACACCCTTAAAGTATGTACTCTTTTGGTGAAGAAAAAGTGCACACTTTTCAATGGGTAGTAGAAGAGTAGGCAAGCTTTGGGACAGACTATTGTGTCATACAATTTGCATCTTCAGTGGAAACGCTCTGTCGCAGTTACACTCACCCCTGTCACTGTAAACGGGCCTGTCAATCATCTTGTCAGCAGTCAACATCCTCCATATTTCATTTCATTTAACATCCTACCATATTGGAGAGAAAAGAAGTAGCACGTTGATCTGCCAGCCTTTGGTCTTTATGCAGAGAACTCTGCTCATTTTTTTTTTTTTTGCATAATGATGCAATTCAGTTTCAACATACTATGCTTGGGACAAACTTATTCTAATCGCACCCATACTATTTAGGGTGGATAGTATGAACACTGGGATGCAGGGCCAGTTAAATACCATACAAAATTAAAGTCAATATGAATTTATAATTGACCTTATTTACCCTATTACATGCTCCTTGTCTTTTTGTGTATGATTCATTAGTGTATATTATTCTAAATGTCACCAAGACAGGTGTGATTTTTTCACAACATCCATCAGGTGAAGACATTTTTAAATGCTAAAACCACTCTCAGCACCTTTTAGTATTGTTTTAACCAAAACGGGACTTTTAATGCATGCTTTAAAATAAATTACCATTCTCATGTAATGAGGGTGCATATCACAACTTAGTTGTTTGCTCCTCCAAGTACTGAAGCTGCATGATATGACTGTATATAAATATATTATTTATTATTATTTTATTTTCCTATTCTCACCCCGGCAATCCTGTTCTCAACATATTGATTGTTTGTGCAGGACAAGCGGTATTTGCAGGTCAGGTAATCATATTTCAGAGCGAATAAAGTCGGCTGAACAGCAGCAGTTAGAAAATCAA
The DNA here is from genome assembly GCF_018340385.1 of Cyprinus carpio. Lineage (NCBI taxonomy): Eukaryota > Metazoa > Chordata > Actinopteri > Cypriniformes > Cyprinidae > Cyprinus > Cyprinus carpio. Next base: position 679,216 of record NC_056577.1, read on the forward strand.
TTTCATGTCACTTTCAGTGTCCTTTGATTCAGGAAAGTACTGTAAGTTATGTGTAATCGTCTCACCATAGCATGCCCGTCCACCTGTTGTTCCTCCAGCAGTCACTGAGCAACACGGAAAGCTGATCTTTAGAGATCCTGGCATATATGATCCATGAGGGATCGCACAGGTGATGAATTGCTTTAAACTGCTTTTGCAGAGGGTTTCTACCTGGTTCCTTGTCAAAAATACTGTATATATTTTCAAAGCTGGTCTTTATTTAAAGCCACTACTTGTGATGCTGTTAGCTTTATAATCAATATCTGAGTTACAGTTATTAAAATATGACACCTGTAACTTTAAATACTGATTCAGATAGCATTGGGATTAAATTATTACTAAAGCCCTATTCAGATGCTAATTTAATTCTCAGAAGGCATGAAGTCATTTCAGTATTTGTATCATTCCAAATGCCTGTTTGTGCTCCAGACTGACTGTCAGTTAATCGTAAAGACTTTTCAACTATTCTTTCTTCATCGTTACACTAGATGTCGACAAAAGTGACTCATTCATTCAAAAACACTAATTCATTCAGGAAACTACCCTTGTGACTGTCTTTTATAAGTGAGTTATTTGAATCAATCACTCAACTGATTTGTTCAAAAATGCTGATTAATTCAGAAACAAAGCAACTGATAGTCTTTATGAGCGAGTTTATTTGAATCATAACGGTGATTGATTAGCTCAAAAATGCTGATTTTACTTGATTTTATTTCATGATAATTATATGGCAAAATGTAAAACTGACTTCTTTTTTTTTCATATTGTTGAACATGTGTTTGGGTTTTTTGTAGGTTTCTTGTCTTGCTTTAGCTGTACACATTTTAGAGATGTGCACAAGCGCAGTGACCACCAGTGTGAGACTGAGAAAGCAGAGAAAAAAGCTGTCCAGGACTCAGATGGCTGGCTGTTACCTGAGTACACCAGGTGCAAGGAGATTCTGGACCAGTGAGTGCAGGGAATTCCCCTGATGTTTTTCCTTCATTTAGCATATGATCCATCTTGGATGGTGTAGCTAACATATGCTGACCCAAATGAACGTATAACAAATATACCATTCTATCTATCTATCTATCTATCTATCTATCTATATCTTTCTATTCTATCTATCTATCTATCTATCTATCTATCTTTCTTTTAATAATACGGTTATTCAGAAATTATGCATATAATTGATCAAAAGCAACAGCATAGCCATTTATAATGTTACAAAATAATGGCATAAAAAAAATCTAATCCTAAAGGACAATATCTCCACAAAAATAATAAGCAGCACAACTGTTTGCAATGATGTTAATAATAAAAAAAAGTTTCTTGAGCAGCAATCAGAGTATAACAAGGATTTCTGTACAATCATTTGACATTGAAGACTGGAGTAATGCTGCTGAAAATTCAACTTTGTATCACAGGAATAAGTGTTATTTTAAAATAAAATTCAAATAGAAAAAGATTTATTTTAAATTGTAGTACTATTTCACATTTATCAAATAAAATGCAGCCTTTGTAAACAATAATACTTTATAACTGTATGTGGTCTGATATCTCACTCAGTATCCCAAACCTTCTGTTCTTCTCCTCAGCCTTTTCCACAGAACTGCAGACCACCGGCCATCCATTCCCAGAATCCTCTGCCACCACTAATAGGCATTGAAGAGTTTGCTGATGGAGCTCCGCAGGAGATCAGTTCATCCTGCCAGCACGCTCTTAGCCCTGTCACTAACCGAAATCACCCATGGAAATGAAAGCCATGTCCAAGACACCAGCTGGGCACGGCCGTGGAACCAATGATATAGATACACCACCACTCCCAGGCGCCTTACAGACCCCTTACAGACACTACGCACCCTTGCCAGCCTGAGCAAAATGCCAGCGTTATGATGCATGTGTGACCAAGGCACCATATTTAACTATTAGAATGTGTGGGTGGACATCTTAGGACTGCAAATGAGGTGGGCAGAGACCGACAAGCTAGCTGTTGGGAGTGGATATGCACTCAATACCAGCTTTTTCCTAGATTTTTTGAGGTTCTGCTGCCTGCCAGACACAAGGACAAATGCTAATGTCTGAAATCTCGGCTGGCAGAGGCGCTTAGAACCAAAGGCATCCGGCGAAAACATTTAGTCGTCTTCGCCGCCGCTTTCTCGCACTGGGTTTGCAGCGATGCCACACGTTGGCATCTGCTTACGAGATTCAGACATTTTTGGCAGGCTGACTATCAGGGGTGAAACGGGGCACTGTGAACTGTCACAGTTCAGACGAGGATAGGAGAAGGAGCCAGTAGCTCTAAGACAGAACTACTGCTGAGAAAGGAACAGGTGAGCTGAGGTGTTGGCAAACGCAGTCATAAATATACAAATCCACGCACTGAAATGCAGACTTAATATACAGATCAAGAAAGCTATAATATACTGTTAGTCAACAGACCAGGCCAGTATCTTTCTGTGTGCCAGACATTCTTCAACTTTGTAAATGACTGATAATTTGAAATTTAAAACGAAGCAGTGTTGGGAAAGATACTACAAAACTGTGGCTTCCTAAGTTAGCAAACTACAGTCAAGCTGCTCAACTGAAAATCATTGCTAACAAGAAGTAACAGACTTTAAAGCTATTTGACAGAACAGGACAGTTATATCTGATCAAATGTGCATTATTATTCTTTAGCTTGGGTTAAACAAATTAATTTTACTTGGCTGGAACAGCAGCTACGCTAATTAT